>NC_041386.1:296538476-296619286 GCF_002162155.2 Triticum dicoccoides | reverse complement strand
AGGATAGAAGGGGGACATCCAGCAAGCAGGCCATGGCGGTGGCCAGATCCGCCCATCAGACCAGCATCGTGAGGAGACAGACGGCATGGAGCTGGTCGTCAAGGTCCGACCTTGGTGAGTTCAATCAATGTCTTGGTTCTGACCTTCTTCCCTTCCCTTGCCTCCGTTGATGCTCTTCCTCATGCAGGCAGGCACCAAGGTGCACGTACTCCATGGAGATGCTTCTCCATCCAGCTCTGACACACACGCCGTAGCCGCGGTAACCATCAAGGTGCAGCCTTGTTCATCCCACCTCCCCTCCACTTATCTTCTTCTAGATTTGTTCATCTCCGCATCTGTCCCGTGCAGGCAGTTTTCTAGCATCACCAAGGTCTCCCACTCTGTTCCTAATTATTTCATTAGATTAGATGCAGAATAAATATGAGAGGGAGCAGAAAGAATCATGTATTTCATTCATTAGGCAACTATTACGTGTAGGTGCTCACGACCAAGATTGTTGTTGTTTGTACTGCATACCTCTTTATGCATTGGCTATTTTTTTAGTTTTTCTTCTCACACCATGGGTTTGGTCTGTGTCGTGCTTGGTTTGGTTGAGCGCCTTGTTTCATCGGGATCCCCTTGGCCGGTACATCGTCATCTTTGGGGTGGGAGACATCATCGCGGCCTTCCTGGCCTTCCTGGGTGGTGAGGAGTAGGACTGCGAAGCAGGGTAGCAGTAGGCGATTAATCAGTTGAGCTAGCTGGAGGGCATCTGCTCATGTCGAGTATGCATTGTGCTGTGTGTTAATCTAGTTGCTATATTGTAGTGTTAATTCGATAAGACCGACCATGCTAGTTGGTACCCTGGCGTCTTTCTCTGTGGTATATATGATCAGACATGAGCTATTTAATAGGCATGCTTAATTATATATATCCAGCTTCCTTTCGTAGTAGTACAATTAACTGATGTCGCTGAAATCGATACTCTAGTTTATATGGATGATGTACTCTAGCTTCATTATGTAACAGTACATATAGTTGGTGTAAAAATGTAATCGATCGGGGTTCAGCTGGATCTTGGCCGGAGTGTCATGCTTCTGATTGAGGTCCTCCTTAATTCCGATGTCTTTCTCCACTACACGTCGAGCCCACTTCTTTGGTCTTTGATGGGCGTTGAACTAGGCTGCATGCTATGCTACACAGCGCAAAGAGACTGCACAAATACTCGCAGACAGAAGAAAAAGAGACCACAAGGTCTTTGGTCTCTCAATTTTTGTTCTTCTACATCCCCTCCTATGATGCTAGCTGAAGCAGCTTGTTGAGTTATTTTGGAATCTTTTATGCACTTTTCTGTTGAGTGCCTTTATTTTAAACTATGAGATATGCCTATGTTTAATTCAGAAATCTAAATGCAATCTTATGTTGTTCCACCGAGATTGATTTTCAACTTGTGTATATCTAATATTTCTTACTGCAGCTTTAAGTTTCACTGTCATCTAGCTTTGTCTAGTTAATTTTGCTAACGAAGAATTTAGGATAGAGGAATTCACAATTTACTAAAGTTTGAAGACACTGCATGTGGGTTTCTTCTTTTTGTTGGTCTGAAATTGCTGCTCTCGTTGGATTGTAAATCATGCGATCTCTTCTAGTTTTATTGTAAATCATGCTATGTTCCAAACTCCTTTTTATTCTGCTCATATGATATGGGTCATCTTTTGTTTTCTATCCTGATGCCTCATGTATTTACAGTAGTAATGTTCTAAATTTAGTATTTCTTGAACATGGTCAGGAACTCAAATAGTTGATGCTGGCAAAATAGAAGTTCCTTCACCAAAGAAAGTAATTCCACTGATTCCAGGATTTGTGAGTTCGTAGTAGTGTTCTATTTATAGACCTAGTGGTCATTTCACTGTTTCTTAGTTGGTTGTGTCGCTGATCCCGTTGAAACTCTCTATTTTTGGATCATTGGACCAGTTCTAGTTATCCTAAGTGCAATCCCTAACAGCAAAGCATTTTCCTACGGGTCATGTCTAGTAAGCCCAAGAAAACTAATAGGGAGCAGATGGGCATAGGGTGGCATCGACGACGACGACGACATCGACATGGGGTTGCGGCGGCGACGATGACGGCGGCATCGACAAGGGGCTGCGGCGCCGACGACATCATCATGGTGCTGCGGCGGCGACGACAACAACAACATCAACATTGGCTTCTGGAGGCGCCGACGCTGACCTATAAGCGCGGCGTATATTGTATATACCTGTATTAATTTTCTATATCAGATATGCATGATTGACTGTAAGCATAACATGTACATATTATGAATGCATGTATGTGAGTACTATGAAATGTTTGTCTAAACTGGAATAAATAGATTTTTATTTTTTTAAATCCTAATTTATTACTAGTGGTGTGGGTGTATCATAGACGCGCTACTACTATTCCGTTAGTAGTAGTGTGGGCTGAAATAGTAGTAGCGCGGGGCACCAACGCTACTGGTATGTCTATTAGTAGTAGCATGGGGTAAAACACACGCTACTGCTAAAAAATAGCTGTAGCGTCATAGCAGTAGCGTGGGAACCTACGTTACTAATAGTCCAAAAACCCATGCTATTGGTAAGGTTTTTCCTAGTAGTGTATTATAAAATGTGCAAGATAAGTGTGAGTGATATGGATGACCTTCTTGTAGGGAGACGAGAAAGGATCCATAGTGATGTATTGATATGGTGAATATGTGGACTCGTGTGTGCCACCTCAAAAGAGTTACCAACAGTCGTTGTACAGGATAGCCACTAAGTCAAAGCTGGCTTGATGCAGTTAAACGCCACCACTCCCTTTGTTGATACCGATGCATATGTAGCTAGTTCTGATGTAAGTCTTGTTGGGTATATTTGTACTCACATTTGCTTAAATTTATGTTTTGCAGTGGAGACTTCAGTCTCACTAGTTATCTCGGCTACGATCTTGTACCCTTGGGAGGGCCTTGTAGAGATAGTCAGGCTTCTCATCCTTTTTCATTTGTAGTTGTCTGTACTTAGACTTGATATGCTCCCGTTGCTTGTATGCTCTTTATGTTGGGTCATGTGACCCCTGTTTGTACTAACACTACTAGGAAAATGCTTATAGACAGTAGCATAGTAGTAGCGCTTCTTATAATAAAACGCTGCTACTACTTATCAGTAGCGCTTTTTATAAAAAGAGCTACTACTATTCCCTTACCAGTAGCGTTGTTTTAGTAAAAAACGCTAATACTACAATTGCTAGGCCATTGCCGGCAGGCCAAGCATAGTAGTAGCGCTTTTATGTATGAAGCGCTATTGCTACTGGACGTAGCAGTAGCGCTTTCTACATTCAAGCGCTACTACTACGGGCTCTTTATCCAGCCCAACGGCCCACGCTCGATCTCTCTCTCACTCCCCCGCCCTTACACACTCACTCGCCTCTCTCCGCCGTCGTCGCCGCCGCCCTCTCCCCCGCACCACCGCCCCCCACGCCGGCGCTCTCTCACTGGCCGCCCTCTCCCGCGTCGGCTCAGCTCCCTCGCCGGCCACCCTACCCCGCGCCGGCCTCCTCCCCCGCCGGCCACCCTCACCCGCACCGGATCTACTCCCTCGCCAGCCACCCTCGCCCGCGCCGACTCTGCTCCCCGCCGGCCTCCTCCCCGCACCGGCCTCCTTCCCCGCCGACCTCCTCCACCACCGCGAGGTACTCCTCCTCCCTCCTTCATTAGGTTAGGTAACTTAGGTGAATTTAGTTAATTAACTTAGGTGAATTTAGTTAATTAGTCTAGATGTTTTTTAGTTAGAGAAGTAGGTTAGGTAACTAATTAAGTAGATGCTAATTTAGGGCAGTGGTGTTAAGTTTATAGAAAAAAATCAATATAGTTTTTTTTACTGTTTTTAAGTAAGTGTTTAATAGAATTAGCTAGAAAATTAATAGAACTAGTTAAACTAGTTTATTTTTAGTAAGTACTAGTTTATTTTATTTATAGCAAGTGCTTAGTTGAACTTGTTGAATTAATAAAACTAGTTTATTTTTAGTAAGAAAATTTAGGTATATGAGATTTGATTATCTAATTAAAATTTTACTATAGAACTAGTTTATTTTTAGTAAGAAAATTAATAGAACTAGTTTATTTTTTAAGTTAAACCAATTATTCCCGCATCGACATCGACGACGCCTATCCCGCATCCTCGTCATCGACTCGGCAGAGGAGGCCTAGGCTTGGGGAGGAGCCATGTTCGGGACTGGGCTCCGGCAGGCTCGTACTGGGAGGTGCTACCTTCTGGGGGGCGTAGGTTGGTGAGGAGCCAGCCCGTTGTTAACCCAAACCTTCTTTGGTGGTGGTCGAGTGGGCCAGTGATGGTGCAGAGGCTTGAGGACCCCGCGGAGGTGGTACGTCACCGTGTCAGTGAGGAGGACGAGCACGTCCGTCGCTACATGGTTGCGTTGGAGGGCAGGTTCTCCAATACCTGGGAGGTCCTTCAGGGATCTCACTTGAGCTATGATCATTTGATGGTTCCTTCTCTTTGGGTGTCCACTGCCCGTGCCGATACCCGTTGTTCGCTAAGGTTTTAGTTGTATTAGTGATGTTATATGTATGATACTATTCAAGATCTATTAGTGATAATATTCAACGATGTACGAACGAAAGAGATGGTTTAGTTTTTCTTATTGAATGAATGCTAATTTGAATACTAATTTATTTTACGATTTGGTTTTGCTTATTGAATGCTCAAACTGGAAAACTACTCCATCAAGTTTGAATGCTCATATGATGTAGATATAAACATGTATATCTTGTGTTGCTCAAATAGGAAATGTGCTTGCCCAAGTGGCCAGCCATGTTTGCAGGTTACACCACCTATAGTGGCATATGTTTTGCCGGAGTGTTGATTAATTTCCATTCTGGTAAATTTCAGGCGCTCAATATGTCCTTTTTTGGGAAAGGTCATGCCGAATTTTTCCGTTAATTCTGGCATGACTTGTGTTAGAATATGTAGGAAATATCCAGTGGCCTAGATTTTCTCGAAAAATAATTAAATGGCATTTCGGGTTGACTTTAAGTCTGTCGAGGTTCCATCACCGAAGGTCAAAAAATTAGTGAGGGAGTGTGTTCGCCATAAATGAGAGAGGGCGAGGAAGCCCGACTGTTGTCGTGGTGGTCGTTTTTCCTTCTTCTACTTGTGCTAGACCTTTGTTATGCACTAGGGGAAGGAGGAATAACGATCATCACCGACGATCGAAAAATCGATGAGGGAGTGTATCCACCATATATGAGAGAGGACGAAGAATCCCGACTGTTGTCGTGGGGGTCGCTTCTCCTTCTTCTCCTTGTGCTAGACCTTTGTTATGCACTAGGGGAAGGAGGAGTAACGACCATCACCGACGGTCGCAAATGTCAGAGAGGAATCAGTGACGGAGAGTCTCCACCATATAGACTTGGCAGACCGATAGTCAACCAATGATGAATAATAATGATCTAATTTAAATTTTATAGTACATATATTGAATTGTACAAGTTTAATCTTTGAATTATGAACGTAGGAAATGTCGTCATCGGACGACGAAAGTCTCCCGGGGGAGTGCAGCTGGTGCAACAACGACCGAGGTCTGTGCGATAGGCCTCACCTGGACGAAGATCGGCGCTTCAACATTAAGCTCCAGGAGACCTTCGATGTTGAAACGGTATGCAACGACGAAAATTGTTTTTTTTTGTAATTAAGCATGACTTCAACTATTTCAACGTGTAATTTTCATATTTTACAATTCGAGTAGCTTATTCCATGCGATGCAAGACACTATGTCTTGGAGAGGATGGGTTTTGAAGACCATGAAAATTTTGATACAAAGAAAATTCACCTAAGGACCCATCATGATATGGATTTTGAAGTAAATCTGTATAATTCTGAGAGCATAACTCATTTTGGTTGCAAAAATGGGGAAGCACTTTGCAAGATGTATGATTTTTATGAGGGTATGCTTGTCACCATGGATCTTGGTGATCCTCACATCGGCCAAGACAATATGGACATTTGGGTCCTTGTTGATACGCTTCCAATTCTAACGCTATGTGAGTTTCTCAAACATAGTTATTAACTAATTTATATTGTTCATTTCAAAATAGTTGACCGCTAATTTCCATTGACAGCTTATTTTCATTGTTCAAACAATTTGTGGAACATGATAGACAGAACCTACTACACTGATGGCTCTGAGTTAACTTATCAGGAGAAAAATCATCTCGTCGCATTTTGTACTGATCTTGAGAATTACAATATCTATTATAAAACTCCTCCACATTATGGTCAATACGTGCCACTAGTGCACATGTTGAACTACGGTAACATCCATGGAGATGCCATGGTAAGATCTTTTAGTATTATGACATCTGTGCATATTTTGCATAAATTCTTTTAAAACTTAACTACATTGCTAACTACAAAGTTATTATTATGTTTTTCAACGGAAAATCCTGAATGATTGTGTGCCTCATCAGATGTATCAGAATGGTCGCCTTGATGTTTTGAACATACGGCCAGGTCATCCTATGAATCTCACATGTCCATATTGGATTTCTAAAAGAAGTGGAGACATGAAAATCAAAGAATGGAAAAATATATGCATAGTCATAAGGAGGTACTTGGAAGCAACATTCTGTGAAATGCAAGAATTGAAGACATGATAATCTCCATTCTCCATAATGGAGAGTCAGGGCCTATCTTGTTTTATGCTATTTTACCTAATAGAAGGTAGTAGGTCCTAGTTAATAATACTCATGATCATGTGCTAAGAACAACTAAGTAGGCTTGCTTAGATGACTATGATGATGATGTGGTATCGAGCAGAAGTTGTATGATTGATGATGATGAGTATGACTTGTTATTGTGATACCAATGATGAGTTATTTATTATTATGATCGATTATGCATGATGCTAAGTTGTTATATGCGCATGATTACTTATTATATATAGCAGTGGGTGAAATTGACATGGATTAGATTCCAGTGAAGCCAACATGTGGTGCACATCGAAAGTACTACCGATCCAAACTAGATCAAGTTTGGATTAGAGTAGTACTTTCGACATGCACCACATGTTGCCTCCACTTGAATCTACTCCACGTCCATTTCACCCACTATTATATATAATAAGTAATCATGGTCATAAAATCATATGATGAAAGTACTGTATGTAAAACCACACAATGAAAATAAGCTGTATTTTTAAAAATACAGGAAAATTTAGCAACATCGCTTTTTAGAACAAGCGCTACTGCTTCTTACAAGTAGCAGTAGCGCTATCCAAAGGAAAGCACTACTGCTAACTAGGTATAGCACTAGCGCTCCCTTTCCAGCGCTACTGCTACTAGTTAGCTGTAGCGCCTTAGTGGTAGCGCTGGGCCCAGCGCTACTGCTATGCATATTTCAAGCGCTACTACTAGGGTTTTCCCTAGTAGTGTAAATGCTATGTGTCTCTTCTGGGCCTTTATCTATATGAGTTGTTGAGTTATGTTGTGATGCCATGTTGTACATCACATACTTGCATGTTATGCGTACATGTAAAGTGTATTGCTATGTGTGGGAGCCGATACCTAGTTGTTTATTCTTGGTAGCCTCTCTTATGGGGAAATGTCTTCTAGTGCTTCCACTGAGCCATGGTTGCTTGCTACTGCTCCGGAACACATGGGATGATCGGCATGAGTATTTCTTTGCTCCCGTGTCTGTCCCTACGGTGAACAGTCATGCGGTGATTACCGGAGTCCTGCTAGCTTGCTACAACCCGGGTTCACTTGCTGCTGACTGACACGTGCATTGTTGGGTCATGTATGCCCGTCCATGTAAGTTTTTGCCATCTTGGGTTTACGACTAGTCATGTCGGCCTGGGTTCTCTGTCATATGGATGCTAGTGACACTATCACCTATGTGAGCCAAACGGTGCAAACGGTCCCGGGCCAGGTAAGGTGGCACCCGTGGGGATACCGTGTGTGAGGCCGCGAAGTGATATGATGTGTTACATGCTAGATCAGGGTCCTGACACCCACCACGGCTTCGCCGCCTAGGGGGGTGAGGACGTCGGCCTAGGCGGTCATGGACGAAGAAGCCATGCCTGCCCCGGCAAGGGCCGCCCCGTCCTTCGACTATGTACCTGGTGAATATGGCCCGACTCCTTAAACGCCATGCTTGGGCGTGGGGAACCCCCCGGAGGGGGCACCACCGCGCCCTTGTGTCAGGCCGCTTGGCTGGATGATCGTGTGGTCCGGCAAGTAGACTCCAACCGCCTAGTGACCCTGGCAAATCACGGGGAGTCTGCAGCCGGGGCTCGTCGACATCGTCATCATCTTCAAGATTGCGGAGAAGCTCGCACTGCGATGGGGGCGACTCCTCCTCCAGGTCATTTTCCTCAGTCTCCTCCGAGTCCTCCTAATCGTCGCCGCTGCTAGAGGACAACATCACGGGGGAATTGTGAAGGTCGGACGGCTCGACCCCTAGTCATTGAAGGCGTGCATTGCAGCAACCAGATCCTCCATGTCGTCGCGGTGGTACAACGGGGCGTAGGCCTTGGTGATGTCCCCCGGAATGCAGCCGAGCAGGGTGACCAAGTCCGCGTCTAGCTCCTCACATGTTAGGCCGGCGGGTCACAGCCTTATCTCATCCCTCGTGCCCTTGTACTTCCACAAGGGCTTCGAGTGCCACTGGAGCGGCGGCAAGCGCTGCGTCAAGAGCTCCTTCACAATCATCGCCACCGTCAGCAGCTTGGCCTCCATATCAGAGGCTATCTTCTCCAGGACGGGCTTCGGCCGTGGGTTGGTGAGCTTCACAAAACCCCACTCTAGGATCCGCTCAGGCAGCTCCGTCGAGAGATCTAGGAGAGGATCGGAGCCTTGGACATCCAGGAAGACCCAACAGTGCCGGAAACCTTCAACCTTCTTCTCGGCTTTTAGGAGCAAATTTCCACTCTGAACTATGACGAAGGAGACGCACGCGGGTCGCTGGTCGCGGTCGTGGAACCACAAGATGAAGTAGTGGCGGAAGAGAGCCACTGAAGGTCTCACGCCCATGAAGGCCTCGCAGTAGAAGGCGAAGATGGACAGGGGGAGAATGGAGTTAGGCTAGAGATGGAGGGCTTGGATCTTGTAGTGCTTGAGGATAGTGTAGAAGAACTCCAAGAAGGGCAGGACAAGCCGTGAGAAGATGCTATGGAGGAAGAAGGGGTAGGCCGTCTTCGCGAAGGTGCTCCACTCCGTAGAGCCGGCCTAGATAAGGGTCTCACCCCACTCATTCATGTCACCTGCCATCAGCAGGAGCATGGGCTAAGGCCCCCTCCTTGGCAACGGAGGAGGCCGCGAGCGCCCACGAAAGAGACGAGAATGTCGCAACCTGGACTACAGGCTTCGGTTGCCCGGCGGGGGCCATCCAGGGAGTCGTCGGTGCTGGTGACAGAAGAAGAGTGGGACGACACTGTGATTGGATCAGGAGGAGCTTCTATCTGGGGAAGGGGATTAGGAGCAAGACGAGGATGATCAATGATGGCCCAGCGGCGCCCGCCAGTCTTTTGTCAGTCTGGGCAGTTGCCAAGGCGACGTGGGGAACTAGACTCATTCGCGTCCCGTCGTGCGCCATGCGTAAAGCCAGGCCCGCAGGTGATTGGGGACCTCGTCGCTTCGCCCTTCACTCCTTGCCTTTGCTTCAAAGTAAGGCCGAGCGTGCCTTGGGCCTAGGGGCTACTGTTGGCATTCTGGGATCGGGGGTATCCAGACGTGCTTGCCTGCGGCCCAGCCTCCATCGACTGCCTGGTACAGCCCAGCTGTAAGACCCCATGGGTAAGACCCTCGCAAGGAGAGCGACACCAAGACCTCTCAAGGAGCAGCTTCCCAAGCCTACCTCCCGAGGAGCGGAGATCTCTATGCAAGCCTCCCGCCTCACGAGGCGCGTGATGACGTGAGCCATGACGACCAAGGACAGGCGGGCGCCAGCAGGCGCAGTGTAGGACAGCTTCCTCTTTCATGCAAAGGAGGCAAGTACGTACGCGGGTTGCCAAGGGATCCACCAAAGGTTTCCATTCCAGTGCAACAAGACCAAGACCATGAGCTTGTCAGGAAAGATGTCATCGTAGAGCCCACCACTGCATCACGACCAGAAGCTTCGCAGGCAAAGACTACCTTTTGTCAGGATGAGATGTACTCCTATCCCCCTTCAAAATGGGCCGCTGTGGTATCCTTTCCCGCCGAAGCTATGAGGGAAGAGGAGCAAGGCCACTATAAGTATAGTCTAATCTCGACCAGATCGAAACCTTCGACCATTGAGCTCTTCTGAGGCAGCTCACCCACTGTACTAGTTCATCCTCATCCACCTTGCGAGGTAATCCACCACAAATCAGGTGTAGTGTTTTACACTTTAAGGTGGCCCGAACCTGGGTAAATCTCTGCGTTCATCTCCTTTCCCCGCTCGCATGAGTTCGATGAGGCCAAGCCATGAGGCTATGAGTTTGATGCTGCAGCTAGGCTAGATCTTTGCACACGCCCTAGAGTTTGAACCTTGTTTGGGTCCGCGGAGCCCAGATTCTGACATAAACAACAACTTAAGCAAGATGACTTGATGTAGACAAAGTAAATCCAACCAATATGAATAAACGCTGTTGTTTTCACCTTAATGGCAAAATATAAATATGTGTCTTGTCCCTGTATGTCATTGGGATATAGATCACCCCAAGATTAAACCCATTACAAAATACCTCTCCCATTGCAAGATAAATCAATCTAGCTGGCCAAACCCAATGAATATATCATAGGGAAATATAAAATCTATAATAATGATGCATAAAATAATTCATAGAAGACTCAATCAATATTCATGAATAATCTGATCATAAACTCTCAGTTCATTGGATCCCAACAAAGACACCACAAAAGAAGATTAGAACATCAAGAAGAACATTGTATTGAAGATCAAAGAGAGAGAAGAAGCTACATGCTACTAGCTATGGGCCCGTAGTTCTATGGTAAACTACTCACACATCATCGGAAGGGAAGCAAGGTTAACGTAGAAGCCCTCCGTGATGGATTCCCCCTCTAGCAGAGTACCGAAAAAGGCCTCCAGATGGATCCGAAGGAACAGAAACTTGCGGCTGCAGAAAAAGTATTTTGGATGGCTCTTTGTTGGTTTCCCAATTTCAAAGAATTTATAGAGGTTGAATTAGGTTAGACGGAGTGACGAGCGGCCCACAAGGCATCAAGGTGCGCCTACTCCCTGGGCGTGCCCTGTTGCCTTGTCATCTCCTTGTTTGCCTTCTGGTCTACTCCCGTAGCTTCTAGGGTCTCTCTTGTCCAAAATAAAATTCAATAAGTTTCGTATAGTTTGGACTTCGTTCGGTACTGATTTCCTAGAAAACCAAAAGTAGGAAAATAACAACAACTAGCACTTGGCACTAGGTCAATAGGTTAGTCCCAAAAAATTATATATAATTGCATATTAAAGATCCAACATTGATACTATAATAGCATGGAACAATCAAAAATTATAGATACGTCGGAGATGTATCAGAAATCTTCTTCAGGAATTTGTGGCCTCTTGATCGCATCAGGTGAGATCAAGTTCAAGCCAGCCCACCATCAACCAACATTTTCGTCACTTTGAGGTTGCGAATTGTTGGTGAAACCAACAATAGCAAACACCTGACCATGTGCGACAAGGGTGGCCCTCAGCATTGAAAAGGGTGGGCATATTGGACCCCTTGAGTGGCTTCTGCACCTCCATTGTTAGCTCCACTGTATTTATCTCATGGGCCCACTGATTGAGCTGGCGACGTGAGGAGTGCAAATATGCACCCCGCATCAATGCACAAGGCCTCTGTTGCCTTCTTGAATTCTTGGTCTTCGTACTCCTCTTCATCCTCGTCATCATCTTCCTCATCCTCGTTCTTGTTGCCATCTCTAGCAGGCTTCTCCTTTTGCTGCTTGGCCTTGCCGCAATGACCTCCATGGCCACGGCGATTCTTCTTTCGGACCTACAAGCACCATCTTGGCCCTTCTCCTTATCACCCTTCTCGTATTCTTACTTCCGCTTCACAGCAAGCTGCTCAATTTGCCGGCATTCTTGGAGATCGTGGCCCTTGTTAATGTGGATCTTACAGTACAACCCATCGGCCCTGTACATCTTGTTACTTGCCATGGCCTCATGACCACAAGCACACATGGCACTTGTTGGAACCTTCTTTCTTGGCCTTCTTGCCATCATTGGCATTGTTAGAGCCCACGACGGCATGCATCATCATCTTTGGAGTGAATCGCGGCTCTGGCATCCTCACCGGGAAGTCTCCTCCCCTCCTTAGTATGTGCACACTTGTCTACCAAGGTGTATAGCTCATTGAAGATTTCCACCCTCTGTATGTTCAATTCTTCCTACATCTAGAAATTGCATACATTGACAGCAGTAGGGTTTACATCAGGGATGTTGTGGTGTAACGGTTGAAGCACTGAATATACTTCCAAAGAGGCTCTCCATCTCTCTGCGGCAACACATGTAGGTCGCTGGGTCGACTGGGAAGCTTGTGGCCTTCGGTGTATGCACCAACAACTAGTGGCATAGATCTGACCATGAAGAAATTGATCCTTCCGGCAGGTTCATCATTCAAGAACTAACGTTGGGCTTGAGGGCCAATGGGAAATAGTTGGTGAGAACCTTCTCGTCTCATCCCTCGGCAGCCTGCACTTCAATAGTGTAGATGCCTAGGAACTCTGACGGGTTAGCTTGCCATCATATTTGTCCGGCAAGTCAGGTTTGAAGCTGTGAGAAGAGGGCCATTGGCCTGCCATAACTCATGGGTAAATGCTGGGTAGCCCACATCGTAAGGTATGCACCTAGGATACCTTGGTGGAGGCTCATATACAACTGGTTATGCGCACGCGTCTGATTAACGGCGTGCTTCTATCGCAGGTCGATCATGGTTCGAGCATCTTCCACGCGCCTGTCTTGGATGACTTGGCGCTAGTTTTGGTAGGCCCACAGACCTAATGACGCCATGAACACGTCGTCTGGCTCATCTCTTCGGCGACCTTGCCACTGTTGCTATCATGGAGGAGACTGCATAGTTGGTGCAACACCTCTGGTGCGCTCACTGACTCGTCAAACTGGTGCCTTTGGCGGCTGCTATGAAGGTCCCACCTGATGCGGTTTTTCATTGTTGGCGAAGCAGAGGAGGCTCTGTATAGTAGCTCTCCACTCCTCCATCTTCTCTAGTGTAGGAGGGAAGTCCAACAACAGCTGAGCTTGTGCCAAGGCCTTTGCCGACGTATTTGGCATGGTGTGTGATACGTCTCCAACGTATCTATAATTTTTGATTGCTCCATGCTATATTATCTACTGCTTTGGACATTATTGGGCTTTATTATCCACTTTTATATTATTTTGGGACTAACCAATTAACCGGAGGCCCAGCCCAGAATAGTTGTTTTTGCCTATTTTAGGGTTTCGAAGAAAAGGAATATCAAACGGAGTCCAAACGGAATGAAACCTTCGGGAACGTGATTTTCTCACCGAACATGATCCAGGAGACTTGGAACCTATGTCAAGAAACAAAGGAGGAGGCCACGAGGTAGGGGGCGCGCCTACCCCCCAGGCGCGCCCTCCACCCTCGTGGGCCCCCTGTTGCTCCACCGACGTACTCCTTCCTCCTATATATATACCTACGTACCCCCGAACAATCAGATACGGAGCCAAAACCCTAATTCCACTGCTGTAACTTTCTGTATCCACGAGATCCCATCTTGGGGCCTGTTCCGGAGCTCCATCGGAGGGGGCATCTATCACGGAGGGCTTCTACATCAACACCATAGCCTCTCCGATGAAGTGTGAGTAGTTTACCTCAGACCTTCGGGTCCATAGTTATTAGCTAGATGGCTTGTTCTCTCTTTTTGGATCTCAATACAATGTTCTCCCCTCTCTTGTGGAGATATATTCGATGTAATCTTGTTTTTGCGGTGTGTTTGTTGAGACCGATGAATTGTGGGTTTATGATCAAGATTATCTATGAACAATATTTGAATCTTCTCTGAATTCTTTTATGTATGATTTGTTATCTTTGCAAGTCTCTTTGAATTATCAGTTTGGTTTGGCCTACTAGATTGATCTTTCTTGCAATGGGAGAAGTGCTTAGCTTTGGGTTCAATCTTGCGGTGTCCTTTCCCAGTGATAGTAGGGGCAGCAAGGCACGTATTGTATTGTTGCCATCGAGGATAACAAGATGGGGTTTTCATCATATTGCATGAGTTTATCCCTCTACATCATGTCATCTTGCTTAAGGCATTACTCTGTCTTCATGAACTTAATACTCTAGATGCATGCTGGATAGCGGTCGATGAGTGGAGTAATAGTAGTAGATGCAGGCAGGAGTCGTTCTACTTGTCTCGGACGTGATGCCTATATACATGATCATACCTAGATATTCTCATAACTATGCTCAACTCTGTCAATTGCTCAACAGTAATTCGTTCACCCACCGTAACATACTTATGCTCTTGAGAGAAGCCACTAGTGAAACCTATGGCCCCCTGGTCTATCTTCATCATATTAATCTTCCAATACTTAGTTATTTCCTTTGCTTTTTTACTTTTCTTTAATTTTACTTTGCATATTTATCATAAAAATACCAAAAATATTATCTTATCATATCTATCAGATCTCACTCTCGTAAGTGACCGTGAAGGGATTGACAAACCCTTATCGCGTTGGTTGCGAGGAGTTATTTGTTTTGTGCAGGTACGAGGGACTCGCGCGTAGCCTCTTACTGGATTGATACCTTGGTTCTCAAAAACTGAGGGAAATACTTACGCTACTTTGTTGCATCATCCTTTCCTCTTCAAGGAAATCCAATGCAATGCTCAAGAGGTAGCAAGAAGATTTCTGGCGCCGTTGCCAGGGAGTCTACGCAAAAGTCAACATACCAAGTACCCATCACAACCCTTTTCTCCCGCATTACATTATTTGCCATTTGCCTCTCCTTTTCCTCTCCCCCATTTCACCCTTGCCGTTTTATTCGCCCTCTCTCTCTCTCTATCCTCCCTCTCTTTCTCTATTTGCCTCTTTTTGCCCTTTGCACCTTCTGCCGTTATGTCTGAAATTGGGAAAATTATTGTCGATATGGACAATAATAATATCATGAAAAATTCTGATGCTCCTGCTAAAGAACCCCCCATCTTACATACAAAAAAATTCCGTGTTGGTAGTGGTAATATTATTGGAAAAGGAGTTATTCAAGATTTTTTTACATGTGCCGGTGCTTTACCTTCTGTGGGTAGTTCTATCCTTCATAGAACTAGTAGTCTTACGGACGCTATTGCCATGCTTGTAGTTGAACTTGAAAGACAATTCATGCACATGCATCCTTGCATACAAAGGATTTTTCTAGAATTTTCTAATATTGAGCATTCTTATTTTAAGTGTGCGGCTACTATCTTTTTGGCTCATGAGTTTAGATTCATAATAAAAGAGGCCAAAGAAATCTTTGCGCATTATAGGGTGGACACTTGCCCTCCTCCCATAGAGGCTATCCTTTTTGATCAAGAAGAAATAATGCGTTTTCAATCTCTAGACTATGTTGCTTTCAATGAAAATCTTAGAAAAAGGGTTCCTACCAATGCTTTACTTGATAGAATTTCTGAACTTAATGATGATTTGGCCATTCGAAATAATGAACTAGGATATTCTCTTGAATATAGGCTCACAAAGTTCTGTCAAAAGAATGCTTATAACGATGAATTGGTTGTGCAATACAAAGGACCAAAGGAGGAACCCATACCTCCCAATGTTGATCTTGGGGACTTTTGTCCCATTAAATTTAGCCCTTTCGATTACTTTTGCTTGCCTCAAAGAAAACTTTCTGCCGAACGTAGAGAATATGAAATGAGTTTTAATGATCTATCTTACTATTATGGCAATACCTAGATCTATCCTTGCTTTTTATGCCTATCTAGGGGCGTTAAACGATAGCTTGTTGGGAGGCAACCCAATTTTATTTTTACTCCTTGCTTTTTGATCCTATTTAGTATAAACAATTTACCCAGCCTCTGTTTTGGTTGTGTTTTTTTGTGTCTAATTAGTGTTTGTGCCAAGTAGAACCGTTGGGAAGACTTGGGGAAAGTCTTGATATCTTGCTGTAAAAAACAGAAACTTTAGCGCTCACGAGAACTGCTGCCATTTTTATTTGGAAAGTGATATTTAGTTAATTATTTTTGCAGATGATTAATAGATAAATTCCTCACGTCCATCAATGTATTTTAGAATTTTTGGGGTTCAGATCTTGCGCTAGCTACAGATTACTACAGACTGTTCTGTTTTTGACAGATTCTGTTTTTCGTGTGTTGTTTGCTTATTTTTGACGAATCTATGGCTAGTAAAATAGTTTATAAACCATAGAGAAGTTGGAATATAGTAGGTTTAACACCAATATAAATAAAGACTGAGTTCATTACAGTACCTTGAAGTGGTCTTTTGTTTTCTTTCGCTAACGGAGCTCACGAGATTTTCTACTTTAAGTTTTGTGTTGTGAAGTTTTCAAGTTTTGGGTAAAGATTTGATGGATTATGGAACAAGGAGTGGAAAGAGCCTAAGCTTGGGGATGCCCATGACACCCCAAAGATAATTTAAGGACACCTAAAAGCCGAAGCTTGAGGATGCCCCAGAAGGCATCCCCTCTTTCGTCTACTTCTATCGGTAACTTTACTTGGAGCTATATTTTTATTCACCACATGATATGTGTTTTGCTTGGAGCGTCTTGTATGATTTGAATCTTTAATTTTTAGTTTACCACAATCATCCTTTCTGTACACACCTTTTGAGAGAGCCATACATGATTTAGAATTTGTTAGAATACTCTCTGTGCTTCACTTATATCTTTTGAGTTATATAGTTTTGCTCTAGTACTTCACTTATATCTTTTAGAGCAAGGTGGTGGAATTGTTTTATAGAAACTATTGATCTCTCATGCTTCACTTATATTATTTTGAGAGTCTTAAATAGCATGGTAATTTTCTTAAGTAATCCAATATGCTTGATATTTAAGAATAGTAAAAACTTTCTTATGAGTGTGTTGAATGCTATGAGAAGTTTGATGCTTGATAATTGTTTTGAGATATGAAGATGGTGATATTAAAGTTGTGCTAGTCGAGTAGTTGTGAATTTGAGAAATACTTGTGTTAAAGTTTGTGATTCCCGTAGCATGCACGTATGGTGAACCGTTATGTGATGAAGTCGGAGCATGATTTATTTTTTGATTGTCTTCCTTATGAGTGGTGGTCGGGGACGAGCGATGGTATTTTCCTACCAATCTACCTCCCTAGGAGCATGCGCGTAATACTTTGCTTCAATAAATTGTAGATTTTTGCAATAAGTATATGAGTTCTTTATGACTAATGTTGAGTCCAAGGATTATACGCACTTTTCTTCCTTCCATCATTGCTAGCCTCTCTAATACCGCACACCTTTCACCGGTATCATACACCCACCATAGACCTTCCTCAAAACAGCCACCATAAATACCTATTATAGCATTTCCATAGCCATTCCGAGATATATTGCCATGCAACTTTCCACCGTTCCGTTTATTATGACACACTCCATCATTGTCATATTGCTTAGCATGATCATGTAGTTGACATCGTATTTGTGGCAAAGCGACCATTCATAATCCTTTCATACATGTCACTCTTGATTCATTGCATATCCCGGCACACCACCGGAGGCATTCATATAGAGTCATATTTTGTTCTAAGTATCGAGTTGTAATTGTTGAGTTGTAAGAAAATAAAAGTGTGACGATCATCATTATTAGAGCATTGTCCCAGTGAGGAAAGTATGATGGAGACTATGATTCCCCCACAAGTCGGGATGAAACTCCGCACGATTTTTTTTTAAAAATAGGCCATAAAAAAGAGAGAAAAGGCCCAAAAAAAAGAGAGAAAAAGAGAGAAGGGACAATGTTACTATCCTTTTACCACACTTGTGCTTCAAAGTAGCACCATGATATTCATGATAGAGAGTCTCTCATTTCGTCACTTTCATATACTAAGTGGGAATTTTTCATTATATAACTTGGCTTGTATATTCCAATGATGGGCTTCCTCAAAATGCCCTAGGTCTTCATGAGCAAGCAAGTTGGATGCACACCCACTTAGTTTCTTTTGTTGAGCTTTCATATACTTATAGCTCTAGTGCATTCGTTGCATGGCAATCACGACTCACTCACATTGATATCTATTGATGGGCATATCCATAGCCCATTGATATGCCTAGTTGATGTGAGACTATCTTCTCCCTTTTTGTCTTCTCCACAACCACTATTCTATTCCACATATAGTGCTATATCCATGGCTCACGCTCATGTATTGCGTGAAGATTGAAAAAGTTTGAGAATGTCAAAAGTATGAAACAATTGCTTGGCTTGTCATCGGGGTTGTGCATGATCTAAATACTTTGTGTGATGAAGATAGAGCATAGCCAGACTATATGATTTTGTAGGGATAACTTTCTTTGGCCATGTTATTTTGAGAAGACATGATTGCTTTGTTAGTATGCTTGAAGTATTATTATTTTTATGTCAATATTAAACTTTTATATTGAATCTTTTGGATGTGAATATTCATACCACAATTAAGAAGAATTACATTAAAATTATGCCAAGTAGAACTCCGCATCAAAAATTCTGTTTTTATCATTTACCTACTCGAGGACGAGTAGGAATTAAGCTTGCGGATGCTTGATACGTCTCCAACGTATCTATAATTTTTTATTGCTCCATGTTATATTATCTACTGTTTTGGACATTATTGGGCTTTATTATCCACTTTTATATTATTTTTGGGACTAACCTATTAACCGGAGGCCCAACCCAGAATTGTTGTTTTTCCTATTTTAGGGTTTCGAAGAAAAGGAATATCAAACGGAGTCCAAACGGAATGAAACCTTCGGGGACGTGATTTTCTCACCTAACATGATCCAGGAGACTTGGACCCTACGTCAAGAAACAAAGGAGGAGGTCACGAGGTAGGGGGCGTGCCTACCCCCCAGGCGCGCCCTCCACCCTCGTGGGCTCCCTGTGGCTCCACCGACGTACTCCTTCCTCCTATATATATCTACGTACCCCCAAACGATCAGATATAGAGCCAAAACCCTAATTCCACTGCCGTAACTTTGTGTATCCACAAGATCCCATCTTGAGGCTTGTTCCGGAGCTCCGCCGGAGGGGGCATCTATCACGGAGGGCTTCTACATCAACCCCATAGCCTCTCCGATGAAGTGTGAGTAGTTAACCTCAGACCTTCGGGTCCATAGTTATTAGCTAGATGGCTTCTTCTCTCTTTTCGGATCTCAATACAATGTTCTCCCCCTCTTCTGTGGAGATCTATTTGATGTAATCTTCTTTTTGCGGTGTGTTTGTTGAGACTGATGAATTGTGGGTTTATGATCAAGATTATCTATGAACAATATTTGAATCTTCTCTGAATTCTTTTATGTATGATTGGTTATCTTTGCAAGTCTCTTCGAATTATCTGTTTGGTTTGGCCTACTAGATTGATCTTTCTTGCAATGGGAGAAGTGCTTAGCTTTGGGTTCAATCTTGCGGTGTCCTTTCCCAGTGACAGTAGGGGCAGCAAGGCACGTATTGTATTGTTGCCATCGAGAATAACAAGATGTGGTTTTCATCATATTGCATGAGTTTATCCCTCTACATCATGTCATCTTGCTTAAGGCATTACTCTGTTTCCATGAACTTAATACTCTAGATGCATGCTGGATATCGGTCGATGAGTGGAGTAATACTAGTAGATGCAGGCAGGAGTCGGTCTACTTGTCTCGGACGTGATGCCTATATACATGATCATACCTAGATATTCTCATAACTATGCTCAATTCTGTCAATTTCTCAACAGTAATTCATTCACCCACCGTAAAATACTTATGCTCTGGAGAGAAGCCACTAGTGAAACTTATGGCCCCCGAGTCTATCTTCATCATATTAATCTTCCAATACTTAGTTATTTCCTTTCCTTTGCTTTTATTTTACTTTGCATCTTTATCACAAAAATACCAAAAATATTATCTTATCATATCTATCAGATCTCACTCTCGTAAGTGACCGTGAAGGGATTGACAACCCCTTATCGTGTTGATTGCGAGGAGTTATTTGTTTTGTGCAGGTACGAGGGACTCGTGCGTAGCCTCCTACTGGATTGATACCTTTGTTCTCAAAAACTGAGGGAAATACTTATGCTACTTTGCTACATCATCATTTCCTCTTCAAGGAAATCCAACGTAGTGCTCAAGAGGTAGTAGTGTGGCGCAAATAATAGATGGTGCTCTTACTTTTGATAGAGCCAGAAGGAGCTCCATCATGTTCCTACAACATTGGCCGATTTTCGTCGGTAGGCTAGCGTGGAGGTAGCATGTGCACATCTTGGGAGTTATGCATAGGGCTCTTGCCGTGACGGTGTCCGGATCCGTTGACGTCGCGATACTGCGTGTCACACCCATCTTGCGATGGCTATGGTGTGTGCATCGGCATGGGAGTCTTGGACGCCGTCGCCCTGTCCTTGGAAGTCACCGCGCCACCAGTAGGCTTCGCAGTTCCATCCTTGGAGTTGGTAGCAGGCGGGTTCTTGTTCGACCCCCTTCACAAGCGCCAAAGATGGCATGCGTACGATGATCTATGGGACCGGCAATGGCCCCTTTGCGGTTCGCCAGTGGGCATTGACGAGCACAAAGAGTAGAATCAGCAATCAACACAAGAGAGTTACCCAGGTTCGGGCCACCATGAGGTGAAAAACCCTACTCCCGCTTTGGTGGATTGATTGTGTATGAGCTCAAGTTACAAGGAGCACAACTTGCCCGCAAGGGTGCGCGGGAAGTGCAGCTATGCGCATAAATGAGCAAAGTATCGACCTTTGTAAAGGTATCCATGGGCCTCCTTTTATAGATCAAGGGTTTACCAGAATGGAAACATGGTAATTACATGAGGCAATTAGTGGCTATAGAATACCTAACTCTCACGGGCTGGGACACTGGAATTAAATGCGCCCAGAGGTGTTGCGCTGGGGTTGTTTTTCGGCAAGGAATGCCTCTCCTTCTTTGTTTTTCACCCAGCTACCTCATATTTCCTTGCCACGCCTCTAGGATGGGTGGTAATAAAGTTGATCTTCCTGCAATGTGCTCACACGTGCCTCGACAAGCCTCACCTAACTTGTCAGATTCAGGGCTCCGCGGATCCAAGAAAGGTTTGAACTCTGTGGCATGTGCGAAGAACTCGACCTCTCCAACCAACCAACTTGTCACCCCCATGGTCTGGCTTGATGAACAAGGAAGAAGACGGACACAACAGTTTTACCCAGGTTCGGGCTACCTTGCGGTGTAAGACCTGCTACTCCTTTGTGGTGGATTTGCCTCACAAGGGGCTGAGGATGAACTAGTACAAGGGATGAACAACCTCGCAAGGTCTGCTCTGGTGGGGGGAATGAGTCGACCAGGTTCAGATCCTTTTCTACGTTGGTGGCTAACCTATACTTATAGTGTCCTCGGTCTTCTTCCCCCAAAATGTAGGCGGGAAGGGATCCCATAGTGGCCAATTTTGAAAGGGGACAAGTAGTACATCTTATCCTGACAAAAGGTGGTCTTCACCTGCAAAGCCTCTGGCCATGACGCTATGGTGGGTTCGGTGATGACATCCGTCCTGCCGTCCTGGTGGTCTTGGTCTTGTTGCACTAAAATGGAAACCTTAGCCTGATTCATCGGGGACTCATGCCTGTGCTTGCCTCCTTTGCACCAAATAGGAAACTGCCTCGTCTGCGCCTGCTGGCACCCGCCTGGCCTTGATCGTCATGGCTTGCGTCACCATAACCTCATGAGGTTGGGCACTTGCATAGAAATCTCTGCTCCTCAGGGGGCCACCGGGGTGGCGGCTCCCTCCAGAGGTCTTGGAGTCGCCCGCCACGCGAGGCTTGGCCCCTCGCGAGGGTCTTGTCTTGATGGTCTCATAGATGGGCCATACCAGTGCGTCGATGGAGCCATGTTGTGGGCCACAAGCAAGCAAGTCTGGGTACCCTGGGCCCAAGGAGCGCTCGGACTTGGCTTCGAGGCGAAGCCAAAGGGCAAGGGCGAAGCGCCGCGGGGCACAATCGCCTACGGACCAAGCAGACGCGTGGCGCTTGATGGGACATGGGTGTCTCCACTTCCCCACTTCGCCTCAACAAGTGATCAAGAAGTGATCCTGAACTACTTACATTCAAACATAACCCCACCGTCTTCACTTCCCGAACCTCCTCGGAAAGAGACTGTCATGGTTACACACACAGTTGGTGTCTTTTAGTTAGGTCAAGTGTCAAGTTCTCTACAACCGGATATTAGCAAATTCTGATCTGCCACATAACCGCGGGCAGGGCTCTCAAAAGTTTAAACCCTGCAGGGGTGTCCCAACTTAGCCCATGACAAGCTCATGATCCGCGGAGACAATCCTCCACCTCGATACAACCGATCAGACTCGGAATCCTGGTGCACAAGATATTTCGACAATGGTAAAACTAGTCCAGCAAGACCTCCCGATGCACCGACCTAGCCTGATAGGAGTAGCGCGATCTCGTTCTCAGGGTACATCGAATGAGCTACACGTACATGTATGTCACACCCTGATTTTCATGCCACAACACTTAGCTAATAAATCATGATAAAATGTGGTTTGACAAAAACTTTTGAGTCTTTTGGACCTTGCCTTGATTGGATTTTGTGTGTTGTTTGCAAGTGCTCTAAAAATCAAATAAATCCTCCAACTCCTATACTTCATCTCCTTGCTCCAAACTCTTGAACCAATGATCATGCCATGTGTATAGGACATAAAAATAATTTCTTACAAGAATAATTTGGCCAAATAGTATTTTCAAAAATTAGTTTTCCAAAAACCCCTGAATTAAGGTTTGCACTGCAAGTACTTAATTAAGGGTAGTAAAAACCTTTCCAAAAATATATTTGATTCCTATCATATATAGGATACCAAGAAACCACAAAACTATAATTTTAAAAGTTATTTACCTATTTTATTTAAAGGCTTTTTCTTTAGGCCAGAAATGGTCTTTAATAGGTTAAAATTATTTTTATGCTTTAAAAATATTTGGTAAAACCTAGGGAAACTCAATGGACATATATTGTCCATATATTAGAGTTTCAACACATGGTCATGATCAAAATATTGGTTAAATCCCTCAAAAAACCCTTTCTGGATATTTCAAGCTTTTGAAATATTTACAAAGGAAATATTCTCCAACAATTCCAAGAAAATTCTAGAATGTCACAGATGACATTTTTAATGATCTTGCCAAGTCTCATGTCATGGAGAACATTATAACCCCATGAAACCCTCTCAAAACCACTTTTGTCCTTTTTCAAGTTTGAACAACTTTGCACTGTCAAACATGTCCAAATGCTCTCAAACTTGGTTCACATGCTCAAATGGTGTAATAATGCATCTAAACCAAATGGCACAAGTTGGAGAGAACATTATCTTGATCAAAGTGCCCCAAAACCCTCTCTGTCCAGAACCAAATTTGAACAAGTTTACATTGGCAACTTTCTCCTTTTGATCTCAACTTTTGTGGACATGTTCAGAATCTCAAATGATGACACTACACTAAGTGGTGCATCAAGGAGAATAGATTTGCATGACTAAATCTTGAAAAGTCCATTTCTGCTAATTTCTAGGGTTTACAAAAGTTGCATTGGCAACTTTGCCCAAATGAGCTCAAAATTTGTGGAAGGCCCTAATTATATGTGAAATTTCACCCTGTGGAGTCTCATGGCAAATGGAAATCATCTGCTTTCCCAAAACACCATCAAACACCTTCTGGCAGAAATTTAAAATGCATGTTTTAGCCATTTCCACTAATCTCCATGAGCTAAGCTTTCTCCCACAGCATCATATGGTCCTCCTCTAACCCCTGCATCTTTCCATGCCCGAGGAGCCAGGATGATGGGGGTGAAAAGCTCTTTTTCCCTCTCTGGACAGCTGCATTTCTCCCATTTTCTCACCTCTCTCTCACTCCTGCCAGGTCCCAGAGCATCCAAGGCCTCCTCCCCCTTGTTTATTCTTCCTGCAGCCACTGGACACAAGTGGACGCATGAGTGCGCGCGGAAAAGCCGCGGGTGCCGGCCGAAGACACGCTCTGGAGCGCGAGGCAGAGCAGGCGACCGTTGACGCCGCGTCCCCCGACCACCTCGAGCCTCCCCCTTGCGCCAGTCGAGGTGCCTCGACGTCCGCAACACACCACCATGCTGACCCCTCCTTTCCCCCTCAGTCTTGCCCACGCCGCGCGTGCCCACAGCCGCCCGAGCCCGCCAAAGCCGTGCGAGCTTGTGGCTCCACCCGGAGCTTGCCCCGCTCCTCCTCTCTCGTCCTGGCGCCCTACTCCACCCCCACTAACACCGCAGACAAGTCCTCGCCCTCTTTCCTGGCCTCCCGAGCCGTTGCCACGGCCACCCGTGCGCCGCGTCCACGGTGAGCCATGGGTCGGCTACTTAAGGCTGCCCCCGAGCCCCCTCTCTACTCCTTTGGCCCTATCTCCCTCCCGTGCATCCCCTGGACCAATCCGCACCTCCTCCCGTGCCCTCCAACCTCGTCCATGGCTGGAGCCGAGCCGCCGGCCGCCGCTTAAATTCATGGGCCTCGACCCCTCTCTCGTCCCCATGAACACACCCGCACCCTCTCATCACCACCGCCAACTCCCCCCGTGCTCCATCCCCTCCTCCTCGTGCCTTCCTTGCCTTGTCGAGCCCGTCGTCAACCCCGGTCCGCCGCACCCGAAGCCCTCCTCTTCCCGGGCTCCCCCATTGGCGTGCAGCACATGGACAGGTGCGTCGTGACGCGCTGAGTCCTCCGGTGTGCCAGGCGCCGCCGGAGGTGGCCTGTGCCATCCGGGAGAGCGTCGGCGCCGCTCGGCCTTGCCTCCCCTGGCTCTGCTCTGTTCGAGCGGGAGGTAGGAGACGGCCTGAGCGCCGGGCCCCGCTCGTCAGCAACCCGGTGGGAGGGCCCCACCCGTTTAAGTGGAGACGGACAGCAGAAATTCCGCCTCTCCCGCGCGAAGGCGTATTCCACGGAGCCTCCTCCAACATCACCCCCCAGCACGCGCGGCTGAGCTGCTGGGCTGGCCCAGTGGCGTCCTGCCGTTAAGCCTCGCCCAATGCACGCTGTTGCCGCCAAGGTCCAGCCCGTTTGGGTAAAACCCTTTTTCTTTTTCTTTTTCTTTTTCTGTAAACTTGTAAAATCCACACATAATTCAAATGATATCCAAATTTGATGATTCAAATTTCTAGGGGATCCACAAATCATGATATATCAGATGGTGCTATTTGCACATTTTTTCAGAAACTTTCTCCTCAGAAATATTTATCAAAATCCCATTTTCCATTTCTGTGATGAACTTTAGAAAATCACAGAGAGCTCAAATTTGATCCAAATGCCATGATTCAAATTCCTAGATGTTTCTAAGTTCATAACTTAGTTTATGAACATTTTTCTTAATAGTTTCTATACCCCACAAAATAATGAGCCATTTCTTCATGTTTGTCAACTTTACAAATCCATAGAATATTCATTTGAACTCCAAATCCAGTGAAACCAACTCCTAGATGCTTCTAAAATCATGGTTTGTTAAATGGGTGCCTTTGCTCATTTTTAAAAAATATATTTCTATACACTTCTTGCAAACCCATAAACCCCTTGATTCCATCATATCAAAATGTTTAGAAATATCCACTGACCCAATTCCAATGAAACCACTCTGGTTATTTTTCATATAACCAGAGATGTCCTAGAAAAGTCAAATTAATATTTTAGAGCACTTTTATTTCCTGCCTTGTTATGTTGCTTATTATGGTTGCTTTCGACGATAGTTGACGAAGTAGACAAAATGCTCGGAGTTGGACCAGAGATATTTGAAGACCTCGAAGACTTTGTTAAAACAGGCAAGCAGCCCTTTGACCATGTCTATGAAACCCTTTTTATGCATGTCATATAGCACTTTATTATTGTTGCATCAGGATCATAATGAGATGGTAACCACTTTGGTGGGTTGCCTTCGTTACTTCCTTGTTGATACTTGCATTGTGCATGACCCTACCTTCCTATGAGGGTTATGCTGGTGGGGGTAGATAGGATGCTAAAGTAGTTTCTACGCAAAAAGGGGACGGGTATATGCATGGTGATGGAGACAAAGTATTTTCAAAAGACTTTTCGAAACCCTCATTGGGTGCCACTTATGCCCGGGGGAGATGATGAGTTGGGTAGCCACTTGATGACGAAGTGGTGTACCGAGGCAAGTGTGTGTGTTGTTTTCAAAACGGATTGGTTTAAGTTGCGACCGTTATTCCAACCTTACAAGCGCAACAACTCTACCCTTGTATGGGAAAGGGCATTATTAATTACCAAGGTCGATACTAGCTTGGAGCCCCAATTACTAGTGACGGGGGAGAGTTGGTGCTCTCTCTCGGGATGGGGTCGTGCCAGGTAGGGCGGCCATGACTGTCTTCATAGGGCACCGGACACACCATTGGTACCCCGTGCTTGTGGTATGTGATGAAAATGGGAGCGAAGCTCCACAATTTTAAGATTTGAAATGTTGGGCACGGGGGTTACTGCCAATTGAGTGGACTCTATGTTAGTGTCGTCTAGGGAAAGATAGTGATCAGGTGCTTACCCCGGGTACTTGAGGTACCGCGGGTCGTGGATGACACGGAAGTTCCCCGGATCTTGTGGGTAAAGTGTGCAACCTCTATAGAGTGTAAAACTATTCGAATAGCCGTCTCCACGGTCAAGGACAGTTGGGTAACCGCTCTTGGGCTACGTTCACATGTTACAAACCAGTGTGTGTGTTTGGATAAGTGGGAAGATCTACGTGGGTCAAGTCAAAGGACTTGACATGATTGAGTTGGGTTGATGCCCATGCTATTTATGTTGATATCTGTAACCTGTCCTCATGGTAAATTGAATTCTCCTGATTCATGTCTTACAAGTTGTTGAACATGTCATTGCACTCAAAACTAGCTTTCTGGAAAAATTTACCGATATCATGCATTGATGTATCTTGAGCCAAAACATGGGTTGCTTGCGATTACATTCAAAGTACTCAATGGCTTGCCACTGGTTATTTTATTGGCCAGGCATGAAAGAACAAGATATAATGAAGAATACTTCGGCGACGAACATGCGAGCTAGGACGCTTCCCAGTCAGAATGCCTGTAGGGTTAAGGCAGATGGCATGGGTCCAAGTTGTTATTGAATATTTCCGCTGCGATGATACACACTCAAGACTTGACCATAATGGTCCTACTTGTGTATAACGGTATGTATGGATGTAAGACTCTTGTTATTCAGCTTCTGTGTGTTCAGTGAGCATTGATCTCTGGCATCACTGTACACATGCATTCGGTGATCTCGACTTATGGGTCGTGGTCCCCACAGAGTTGGTATCAGAGCCATCCTGACTGTAGGAAGCCTTAGTTAGCATGGTCCTTAGTTAGGGTAAAACTATCTCCAAAACTATTACTAGTTTTCAAAACTATCTATACTTCTCTTCCCTTCTCATTTTTTCGAAAACTAAGGTATACTTTCCTTATTGATCTCTTCCCCTTCAAAACTTTTGCTCGCTAGAACCCTTATGCCCCTGACTAGTGGATTCCTTGTAATCCTCGTGGATAATCTAGAAGGAAGATGCCTTGTCAGACATTCACCCACACCTTCTGAACACGAGCTTGGCAACACCATGACAAGATGGAAAATACCTTCTCAATGATTGAGGAAACCAAGACTCGGAAGATGGTGACACCTTTGAATTTGCCTCAAGATGATGCGACCTTAGCCTATGATGATTAGGGCATGGGAAATGCAAGATCATGATATACATCGCTAATAGAGCAACCATGTCCTTATCCTTGTTGCATTGGCAACCACCGGTGGATGAGAACCTAGCCATTTGGTCTGCCTCACTATAGTGAGCAGGAAAATGGTTCTCTTCATCCCCTGCTCTTGGTGTTGATGTTGTCATCAATGTAACCGACATGTTGGACCTCTGCCATGCCTTGCCAATATCATTGCATAAAGGATTGCCGCCTGGTACTGTCAACGCCTTAGAAGGCAAAAGGGATCGTCATGATTAAGAAGACAAGAGAAGACCAACTCAATGCCAGCTACGAAGAGCCACCTTCACCCCATCGCTTCAACAGGCGAGAAGTTGTTGAAGACTCTTCAGGCTCAACCCAGATTGTTTCATCAAACAACTACAAGAGACGTAGCAACACCTGAGGAAATCTCAGAAGACTGCATGAGGCACAAGGCACGACTACTGAATCCGAGAACCCCTAGGGTAGGATGAGTCGTGTACCCCCTGTGCGCAGTCGAGTCTATATGATGGTTTGAATAGAACCATGACTGTGTGTTGCTTGTTTTTATTTGTTTGTGTTTTGATATAGGTCGCACTTTTGCCCTAGGCAACAAGTATGCGACTATATCACCTTCCTTACCCTGTTTCTGTTGTTTGGCCCATTTGGCACCCGTTTGTTTGCACCTGCACTATAGAACCCTCTTTAGGCATTCCCCCTCCTCTATGCTACTTCTCCCTCTCATCTATCTCATAAACTGAAGACTAGCAAGACAAGATTCACCAAGAATTCCACCTCGGTAGCCAACTAGCACTAAAGACTTTTGGTACAACCTCCTAGACCAAGTGCATCCCCGTAGAGTTATGGTTGCCCCTCAAGATTAGAGACCCATTCCTAGACCCTTCGAGACTTCATAAGATACCCCAGCTCGAATCCTTAACCATGTGCTTAACCCACAGAATTGCAAGAGAACCTGTTAAGCCTCCATAGCCTTGCTTATCACTGGGTTCATTATGGAACTAGAAGACATAGTGAACGAGTACGTTGTCATCCTAATATCACACAAGAACTGACGATGCCATAGGGAAGACAAATTGAGGATATAGGAATAGAGGGCAAATGACTTGATGAGTTTATATCAGTGACCTTGAGGATTTATCTGAGGCTATTTTGTGGATTATGAGGATTTCATATTGGTATATGAACTTGGAGGGATCATGTTAATAGAGTAGCGTAACTTTGATCACCCTGGAGTAAACTGGAACTTTGTAGGACAATTAGGATCACAAGCTGAGATTCTTGGAGGAATGCGATTTTGACTTGATCAGATAATATCAAAAGGAGGTTGTTGACATTACGAAAATGACTTGGGGGAAACGTGTATGAATTCTCGTAGGACATGAGATTTGGATTAATGGGTGAACCTAGTGGGGTAAAGGTTTTGAGTGAGTCTACATGGTTCGGAGTAAATTGGATTTAGACTGAAGATCTTGATCATGAGACCATGTTTCTCGGTGGACGATAAACTAAGAGATTGGACTAATTGTCGGAGTTTATTTAGGGATCTTTATGAGCTTGACCTTGGAGTATTACTAGATCACGATAACGGTAATTGGTGGACTGACTATAGTAAGGCAGCCCTTTCAAGTATTGGGGATTATAGGGACTTTAGGAGATCATGTGGAACACCAGCATAGGCATTGGATTTGTAGAATTAATGGATTATGTAGTGATTAATGGAAGTTAACGGGTTGTTGGAGTTGATTCATAGGAAGGAAACAAGATCTTGGAGTGGTATACGACTGTTTCCTTAGGATAGAGATGCATTATCTTAGACCTTGGAAGAATAGGATGAGCACTTGGATTGTCATGTTTAACTCAAGCTTGGAAGCTTGTATACCCATGGATTTATAGGGGTAGACATACATACGAGTTTGGGGATAGTTGACATGTATAGCTTTGTTAGGCCTTCTCTTCGCAGTCATGAGGACATGAATAGCATGAGTAATGATTGGAGTTTACCAATGTGAGATGATTCTTTCGGTAATCTGATGCGATTTGTTTGGATGACTAGATAGAACGATTGGCATCTCAGAAACCATGCTTAAGGATAAGATAATAAACATTCACCCACACACTAGGATCTTTGAAAACCCTTAAGCCCTACCAAGCCACCACATGGTCGGATTACGACCATGAGCTTGGGCTGTAGGTCAAGTAGACCTTGACCAACACTCAGCCGTGATCACCACCACTCCCCAGCCTACTTTATGTACCTCGTGAACAAGTCTCCATGGAGTACTTAGACAAGATAGTTGTCATCATTATTTGGTAACCTACTTGTCTACCTGAAGATGGAAGAAGAGTCGTTTAGTTGGTTAAAGAACATCTGAATACCGCCATGTCAAGGGGGAAGAACTAAACCAACCACCATCGTGAAGAAGTGAACTCCGGCGTCGAAGACCATGTGCACCAACGGGTCACTCCTCTCATAAGAACCAAGCATTTCCATGTCAAGCACAAGCTCACTCCAAGATTTAACAACCCCCACCGAGATCGTCACAAGATGAAGAGAAGACATTTACCGGATGGAGTTACCACCTGAGTTACCCACTGTGCGTAATGTGTCCACATGACACAACTCCGGAAGTGTTTTCGACTTCTTAGCTAGCCCGATGACTAACAAGGACATCGATCACCGAGCCATCGACCTCCAGCCCAATATGACCTACGCGAGAGACCCCAATTGCAATCTGGATCAAGTAGGACGACAAACACGAAGCCACTCCATTGAGTACTTCAAGGTTCAATGGAGCACCAAACGGAAGCAGAAGCAGTATGAGGACGTGAAGACTACCCCAAATCCAAGTTTCCGTATTCCTTCCCGCGCCTAGTCTGGGTATCTCGGGGACGAGATTCTTGTAAGGGGGGTAGGTCTGTCACACCCTGATTTTCATGCCACAACACTTAAGCTAATAAATCATGATAAAATGTGGTTTGACAAAAACTTTTTAGTGTTTTGGACCTTGCCTTGATTGGATTTTGTGTGTTGTTTGCAAGTGCTCTAAAAATCAAATAAATCCTCCAACTCCTATACTTCATCTCCTTGCTCCAAACTCTTGAACCAATGATCATGCCATGTGTATAGGACATAAAAATAATTTCTTACAAAAATAATTTTGTCAAATAGTATTTTCAAAAATTAGTTTTCCAAAAACCCCTGAATTAAGGTTTGCACTGCAAGTACTTAATTAAGGGCAGTAAAAACCTTTCCAAAAATATATTTGACTCCTATCAGATATAGGATACCCAGAAACCACAAAGATATAATTTTAAAAGTTATTTACCTATTTTATTTAAAGGCTTTTTCTTTAGGCCAAAAATGGTCGTTAATAGGTTAAAATTATTTTTATGCTTTAAAAATATTTGGTAAAACCTAGGGAAACTCAATGGACATATATTGTCCATATATGAGAGTTTCACCACATGGTCATGATCAAAATATTGGTTAAATCCCTCAAAAAACCCTTTCTGGATATTTCAAGCTTTTGAAATATTTACGAAGGAAATATTCTCCAACAATTCCAGGAAAATTCTAGAATGTCACATATGACATTTTTAATGATCTTGCCAAGTCTCATGTCATGGAGAAAAGTATAACCCCATGAAACCCTCTCAAAACCACTTCTGTCCTTTTTCAAGTTTGAACAACTTTGCACTGTCAAACATGTCCAAATGCTCTCAAACTTGGTTCACATGCTCAAATGGTGTAATAATGCATCTAGACCAAATGGCACAAGTTGGAGAGAATGTTATCTTGATCAAAGTGCCCCAAAACTCTCTCTGTCTAGAACGAAATTTGAACAAGTTTACATTGGAAACTTTCTCCTTTTGATCTCAACTTTTGTGGACATGTTCAGAATCTCAAATGATGACACTACACTAAGTGGTGCATCAAGGAGAATAGATGTGCATGACTAAATCTCGAAAAGTCCATTTCTGCTAATTTCTAGGGTTTACAAAAGTTGCATTGGCAACTTTGCCCAAATGAGCTCAAAATTGGTGGAAGGCCATAATTATATGTGACATTTCACCCTGTGGAGTCTCATGGCAAATGGAAATCATCTGCTTTCCCACAACACCATCAAACACCTTCTGGCAGAAATTTAAAATGCATGTTTTGGCCATTTCCACTAATCTCCATGAGCTAAGCTTTCTCCCACAGCATCATCTGGTCCTCCTCTAACCCCTGCATCTTTCCATGCCCGAGGAGCCATGATGATGGGGGTGAAAAGCTATTTTCCCTCTCTGGACAGCTGCATTTCTCCCATTTTCTCACCTCTCTCTCACTCCTGCCAGGTCCCAGAGCATCCAAGGCCTCCTCCCCCCTTGTTTATTCTTCCTGTAGCCACTGGACACAAGTGGACGCGCAAGTGCGCGTAGAAGAGCCGCGGATGCCGGCCAAAGACGCGCTCTGGAGCGCGAGGCAGAGCAGGCGACCGTTGACGCCGCGTCCCCCGACCACCTCGAGCCTCCCCCTTGCGCCAGTCGAGGTGCCTCGACGTCCGCAACACGCTACCGTGCTGGCCCCCTCCTTTCCCCCTCTGTCTTGCCCACGCCACGCGTGCCCAGAGACGCCTGAGCCCGTCAATGCCGTGCGAGCTCGTGGCTCCACCCGGAGCTTGCCCCGCTCCTCCTCTCTCTTCCTGGCGCCCTACTCCACCCCCACTAACGCCGCAGACAAGTCCTCGCCCTCTTTCCTGGCCTCCCGAGCCGTTGCCGCGGCCACCCATGCGCCGCGTCCATGGTGAGCCACGGGTCGGCTACTTAAGGCCGCCCCCGAGCCCCCTCTCTACTCCTTTGGCCCTCTCTCGCTCCCGTGCATCCCCTGGACCAATCCGCACCTCCTCCCGTGCCCTCCAACCTCGTCCATGGCCGGAGCCGAGCCGCCGGCCGCCGCTTAAATTCATGGGCCTCGACCCCTCTCTCGTCCCCATGAACACACCCGCACCCTCTCATCACCACCGCCAACTCCCCCCGTGCTCCATCCCCTCCTCCTCGTGCCTTCCTCGCCTTGCCGAGCCCGCCGTCAGCCCTGGTCCGCCGCACCCGAAGCCCTCCTCTTCCCGGGCTCCCCCATGGGCGTGCAGCACATGGACGGGTGCGCCGCGGTGCGCTGAGTCCTCCGGTGTGCCGGGCGCCGCCGGAGGTGGCCTGTGCCGTCCGGGAGAGCGCCGGTGCCGCTCGGCCTCGCCTCCCCTGCCTCTGCTCTGTTCGAGTGGGAGGTAGGAGACGGCCTGAGCCCCGGGCCCCACTCGTCAGCGACCCGTGGGCGGGCCCTGCCCGTTTAAGTGGAGACGGACAACAAAAATTCCGCCTCTCCCGCGCAAAGGTGTATTCCATGGAGCCGCCTCCAACGTCACCCCCCCAGCATGCGCGGCTGAGCTGCTGGGCCGGCCCAGTGGCACCCTGCCGTTAAGCCTCGCCCAATGCACGCTGTTGCTGCCAAGGTCCAGCCCGTTTGGGTAAAAAACTTTTTCCTTTTCTTTTCTCTGTAAACTTGTAAAATCCACAAATAATTCAAATGATATCCAAATTTGATGATTCAAATTTCTAGGGGATCCACAAATCATGATCTATCACATGGTGCTATTTGCACATTTTTCCAGAAACTTTCTCCTCAGAAATATTTATCAAAATCCCATTTTCCATTTCTGTGATGAACTTTAGAAAATCACAGAGAGCTTAAATTTGATCCAAATGCCATGATTCAAATTCCTAGATGTTTCTAAGTTCATAACTTAGTTTATGAACATTTTTCTTAATACTTTCTGTACCCCACAAAATAATGAGCCATTTCTTCATGTTTGTCAACTTTGCAAATCCATAGAATATTCATTTGAACTCCAAATCCAGTGAAACCAACTCCTAGATGCTTCTAAAATCATGGTTTGTTAAATGGGTGCCTTTGCTCATTTTTCAAAATTATATTTCTATACACTTCTTGCAAACCCATAAACCCCTTGATTACATCATATCAAAATGTTTAGAAATATCCACTGACCCAATTCCAATGAAACCACTCTGGTTATTTTTAATATAACCAGAGATGTCCTAGAAAAGTCAAATTAATATTTTAGAGCACTTTTATTCCTGCCTTGTTATGTTGTTTATTATGGTTGCTTTCGACGATAGTTGATGAAGTAGACGAATTGCTCGGAGTTGGACCAGAGATATTTCAAGACCTCGAAGACTTTGTTAAAACAGGCAAGCAGCCCTTTGACCATGTCTATGAAACCCTTTTTATGCATGTCATATAGCACTTTATTATTGTTGCATCGGGATAATAATGAGATGGTAACCACTTTGGTGGGTTGCCTTCGTTACTTCCTTGTTGATACTTGCATTGTGCATGACCCTACCTTCCTATGAGGGTTATGCCGGTGGGAGTAGATAGGATGCTAAAGTAGTTGCTACGCAAAAAGGGGACGGGTATATGCATGGTGATGGAGACAAAGTATTTTCAAAAGACTTTTTGAAAACCCCATCGAGTGCCACTTATGCCCGGGGGAGATGATGAGTTGGGTAGCCACTTGATGACGAATTGGTGTACCGAGGCAAGTGTGTGTGTTGTTTCCAAAACGGATTGGTTTAAGTTGCGACTGTTATTCCAACCTTACATGCGCAACCACTCTACCCTTGTATGGGAAAGGGCATTATTAATTACCTAGGGCGATACTAGCTTGGAGCCCGCATTACTAGTGACGGGGGAGAGTTGGTGCTCTCTCTCGGGATGGGGTCGTGCCAGGTAGGGCGGCCATGACTGTCTTCACAGGGCACCGGACACACCGTTGGTACCCCGTGCTTGTGGTATGTGATGAAAATGGGAGGGAGGCTCCACAATTTTAAGATTTGAAATGTTGGGCACGGGGGTTACTGCCAATCGAGTGGACTCTATGTTAGTGTCGTCTAGGGAAATATAGTGATCGGGTGCTTACCTCGGGTACTTGAGGTACCGCGGGTCGTGGATGACACGGAAGTTCCCCGGATCTTGTGGGTAAAGTGTGCAACCTCTGCAGAGTGTAAAACTATTCGAATAGCCGTCTCCACGGTCAAGGACAGTTGGGTAACCGCTCTTGGGCTACATCCACATGTTACAAACCAGTGTGTGTGTTTGGATAAGTGGGAAGGTCTACGTGGGTCAAGTCAAAGGACTTGACATGATTGAGTTGGGTTGATGCCCATGCTATTTATGTTGATATCTGTAACCTGTCCTCATGGTTAATTGAATTCTCCTGATGCATGTCTTACAAGTTGTTGAACATGTCATTGCACTCAAAACTAGCTTTCTGCAAAAATTTACCTATATCATGCATTGATGTATCTTGAGCCAAAATATGGGTTGCTTGCGAGTACATTCAAAGTACTCATTGGCTTGCCACTGGTTATTTTATTGGCCAGGCATGAAAGAACAAGATATAATGAAGAATACTTCGGCAACGAACGTGTGAGCTAGGACGCTTCCCAGTCAGAATGCCTGTAGGGTTAAGGCAGATGGCATGGTTCCAAGTTGTTATTGAAGATTTCCGCTGCGATGATACACTCAAGACTTGACCATAATGGTCCTACTTGTGTAGAACGGTATGTATGGATGTAAGACTCTTGTTATTCAGCTTCTGTGTGTTCAGTGAGCATTGATCTCTGGGATCACTGTACACGTGCATTCGGTGATCTCGACTTATGGGTCGGGGTCCCTACAATGTGTATACCAAATACTCCAAGTTTCCAAGGGGCGGCCCCGCACAGTGCTCTTGTTTGGACCAACACTCATGTGGAGCACTGGCCCGAGGGTTGATTAAGTCCACGGGGTCCGGAAAGTCCCTATGCAAGTTTCAGTTGTGATTAGGCAAATGGTAAAACCAAGGTAGGGCCTTGCTGGAGGAGTTTTATTCAAAGCGAACTATCAAGAGGGCCCATAAACCCTCACCGTGTTAGGGACGCAAAATCAAGGAACATAACACCGGTATTACGGAAACTAAGGCAGCAAAAGTGGAACAAAATACCAAGCAAAAGGCCTAGCCTTCCACCCTTTACCAAGTATATAGATGCATTAATTAAATAAAAGGTATTGTGATATCCCAACATATCCATGTTCCAACATGGAATAACCTACAAGGCACCTGCAACTAGCAATGCTATAAGAGGGGCTGAGCAAAAGCGGTAACTTAGCCAAACAACGGTTTGCTAGGAAGGTGGTTTAGAGGCTTGACATGGCAATATGGGAGGCATAATAAACAAGTGGTAGGTAGCGCGACATGGCGATAGAACGAACAACTAGCAAGCAAAGATAGAAGTGATATCGAGGGTAATGATCATCTTGCCTGCAAAGTTCTCAGAGTTGTTGAAAGCTTGCTCCTCGTAAACGTACTCAATAGGTTCCTCGTTCACGAAATCTTCTCCCGGCTCTACCCGAAGCAAGAACACAAGCAACGGAACATCAATCAATCATGGTGCAATGCACAAGCAACATGATGCAAGACATGGTATGGGATGCAAGGTATGATGTGCAATGCATATGGGTACTCCAGAAGGGAAAGGATGATCAAGGCATCAACTTGGCAAACCAAGTATGCCGCTATAAAGAGTGAGTGATTTCGGTCGAAATCGATATAAGGATCACCAGAAACGGACGCAAGGTTCTCAAACAACAGACAAAACAAGAATGAAGCAAAACTACGCTTAACAGCATCATATCACTTCAAATGCATCATGAAACTATGCTAATGCATTCCAACATAGCAACCAAGCACATGACATTAAAGTACAGGTGAAGCTCTACAAATCATGAACACACTAGAACAAGCTTAAAATAGCATGGCAAAAATGCAAATGATATCAGCTTCAGCAGGTAGCAATGTTTAAAGCTAGCAAACAGCAGGTAGCAATGTTTAGAGCCAGCAAACAAGATGCCACAGGAACATATCATGGCAAACAAAAGCATGGTATGCTAGTACTAAAGCTGTAGAACAAAACTCCCTTACCGAACTTTACACAAAGATGCATGGAAAATATAGTAGCACCCATGCTAACATGGCAAGTTATATGATCAGTTTCAGACTTTGCAAGCTTATGCCACTCACCAAGAAGCATTATATGGCATCAGAAGGTAACCATCAGTAAGTAGACATATTCATGAAGCTAAGAATGGCAAGAGCAAGTACATAGGGTACATGGATCACTAGCAAAAGTCATGGCAAAAGTGAACTTCATGTTAACAATCTGCCAGGAACAATATTAAGTAGAGCATGGTAATGACAAGCTAGAATTCACCATAATTGCAACCATAGGCATGAATGGATAGAGCAATATGACATCTTGAAAACACTCTTACTGAACTACCTCAAAATGTGCATGGATCTACTGGTGGCAACAAGTTTACATAGCCCAAAATTACTGTCTGAAATCAGCAACATCACATAGCCTACTTTGCATGTTTGTGCTAGTCACCAAATAGCTCCTAAAAAAGACTTGCTCCACTGCAAAGAAGGCAGGATGGAACTCATAAAACATGTATACATCATGTTCATAGAATGCATACACAAAATGCAATGAAAATGACAAATCATCAAGTTATGTTAAATTCCAGCAAACTACATCATATAGCACTTTTGCAATGAAGGTTAGGGAATAAATATAGATAGTAACATGCATGAAAATTACACTAACATGAAGAGCATCACGAGGCAAACATTTGGACATATCATGCACACAAAACGGAGTTATGAGCATGGAGATATGACATGATGAACATGTGCACATAACATGAAATTTTCAGGACTTGGACAAATTCTCAGGAGAAAAATAGCAGGGAGGTGCTCACCTTGGCCTGTGGGTCGTTAGGGATAAGGCGGGCTGGGGAAGATTGGCTGGTGCTGGGCCGGCAGGAAGCCGTGGCCCACGCGGGCGGCGTGGTCGACGGGGAGGAGGTCGGAGGTCAACAGCGGCAGTGATTCGGCACTGCGGCGGCGCACTGGCGATGAGGAAACCGGGAACGGGGCGCGGGGGCGGATCCGGCCGCTCCCCGACCAGATCCGGCCGAAGGGAAGCCGCGGCAGGGATGAGAGCAACGGGATCCGGCGTTTTGAGCTCGGTGGAGTTCCAAGGCGGCGGCGGGGCGCGGTGGTGAAGGCGCTGGCGCAGGCGAGGCGTGGAGGCGGCGGTTGCGGCTCGGGCGAGTGGATGGCGCTCGGGCACGGAGGCGGGTGTGAGGCACGGCGGAGGTGCGGCGAGCAGTGGGTCTCCGGCGAGCGGCACAGGGAATCCGGCAATGCGGCATGAGATCCGGCGATAGTCCCGCGAGACAGCGAGGCGCGGGCTGCGCAGGTGCTCGCGGGCCGCGGCAGCGGAGATCTGGGCCCGGGAAGGCTCCGAATGGCCCCGACGGGCCGGTGCAGTGGTGGGACGGCGGAGGGGACACGTGTCGACCTACGAGTGGCTTTGGTGGCCGGTGCCGGACATGGCCGGCACGAGCGGACGTGTTCGGCGGCGAGGTGGAGGCGATGGCTAGGGTTTTGCCCATGATTTTCGAAGGGGGATGTATATTTATAGGTAGGGGGTGCAAGGAGAGTCCAAATCAGGTGCAGTTTTCGCCCACACAATCGTGATCCAACAACGGAGAGCATGGATGGGGTTTAGATGGGTTAGTGGGCTGTTTTGGAGGGGTGTTGGGCTGTAAAGAGAGAGAGAGAGAGAGAGGCTTTTACGGTTACCCGGTTAACCATTGAGGCATCAAACGACCTCCAAATGAAACGAAATTTGACAGGCGGCCTACCGGTGATGTACCAAGGCCACTCAACAAGTCTCGGCCCGTTCCGAGAAAGTTTTTCTCCCGCTCACAAAACGAGATTTGAGGGGTGCAACAGGTGCATGTGGGAGTGTCGAATTGCGAAATGGACAATGGGGAAAATGACCGGATGCATGAGATGAACACGAATGCAAATGAGATGCAGATGATGACATAAGATGAAATGCATGATAGGAACAAAATGCAAAAATAAGACAAAACCCAACCACAGAGGAAATATCATATCACATAGCTTTAAATGTCAAGAGTTGGAGTTACAATTATCGAATGTTACATCCGGGGTGTTACAGCCGGTATGACAGAAACTAAGGCGGCAAGAGTGGAACAAAACACCAGGAAAAAGGCCGAGCCTTCCACCCTTTACCAAGTATATAGATGCATTAATTAAATAAGAGATATTTTGATATCCCAAGATATCCTGTCCCAAGATGGAACAACCTGCAACTACACCGACAACTAGCAACACTATAAGAGGGGCCGAGAAAAGCGGTAACATAGCCAGACAACGGTTTGCTAGGATGGTGGAAAAGGTTAGATGCTATCATGGCATATTGGGAGGCTTGATAAACAAGTGGTGGGTAGTGCGACATAGGGATAGCATCGAGACAACTAGCATAGCAAAGATAGTAGTCAGATCCAGGGTAACGGTCATCTTGCCCGAAATCCCGCTAGGAAGAAGACCAAATCCATGAAGAAGGCAAACCAACATAGTCGAACGGATCCTCACAATCGCAACATAACCAGAACTATCGAGAAGAAGCACAACCAGAAAGAAGCAAACAACATGGTAAACCGACAAGCATAATCATGGCATGATGCATGTCCTATTTAATGAGTCATGGTGTGACATAGAGCAACAAATAATACTACAAATTAAGTGGACCTGAATATGCCACAAGTTGCATATTGACGAAACACCATGTTCAATTATTTAGTTCACTCCCGTTTATGCTACCCAACAATATTAAATATTTTTTAAACATGGCAACAAGTGAAGAATAAGTAAACTAACTATCTAGGCAGAACAACAAACAAAAATTCTAGAAAATCCCTGTATGCATAATTTGAATTTGCTACTATTCTGCCCTATACACAATTTTAATGTTGTTACCATGTTAAACTATGCATTTTTCTAACCCATTTTACATATAAAGTTTATTTAATTCGGAGCTACGGCTATTTAGTTATGAAATAAACCATTTTAACATGTCATTTAAGAAAACTAATGCAAACAGCAATTTAAACATTTCAAACATGCATGAATGTTGTATAATGTGAAACTACATGAAATTCTAGGCATTTTTTATGTTTAAATCATTTTGATCCGATGCACCATTTGTGAGCTATTAAATGCATGATCTAGAGGGACTTTTGTGCAAATCTGTTATCTCTGGATTATTAGGAAAATTGATAGACAGGAAAAAAACAACACTGGGTCGAATCTTGAGCTATAGGTAGTGAGGCGGCTCCCCATGGGCTGAGGCCCAGGTCGATGCTGCTGGGACTTGGAGGCCAGCCACGCTGGCGCTGGAACAAGTAAACGAGGGGCGGGCCTCGTTCCTGAAGCAGGGGATGCAGGGGCGACGGCCGCGGTCAACACGAGGCGCGGGTGAGCTGGCACCTCATCCTCTCCTCGTCAAGAAGCAAAGCAGCGGCGACGTCTTGGCGTGGCTGCAGGCGGCACGGCTCAATGTCGGCGCTGGGGACGAGGAAACGGGCGGCGGTTGCCGGAGGAGCGGGAAACGGCGAATCCACATCGGATCTAGGCGATGGAGGTGGCCGATGATGGCACTAAAGGTGGAAATGAGCAGCGGCTCGATGTAGAAGTGGACGAGGCGAAGTTGGGGACCGGTGGGTGAGACAGAGGCAGTGAGGAGAGATGAGGCGGCCGACGATGTTCTTGGGCTTGGTGGTGCAGTTCTTGCAAGAGAAACATAGCAACGGCGCGGTTAGAGGCAACAAAAGGAGAAAAATTACGAGAGATGGAGAGGAGACGCTGAGGAGGACCAACAGCTCGGAGTGGCTCGATGGTGGGGTGCCAACAGGGAGGCACACGGGACGGCCTGGTGGTCGAGGTCGCTAGCGGCGGGGTCACCAGAGGGTGCGGCCTACGGTGTCGGGACAGGAGGCGGACGAGGAAGCGGTAGCAGCGAGCTTGAAGATGATGACGGGGAGGCAGTAGCTTGAAGGCCATGGCGGGGCTGGTCTAGGGAGGGGCTCGTCTCCTTGCGCTTGATGAAGATGGCACAGAGGCCATTGAGCGGGAGAGGCTGTGGGTGCGAGGTGGGAGGCATCAGCGAGGTGAGGAAGGGGAAGCCTTGGACGGCTGGTGGATTGATCATGGTGGCGGGCGAGGGGATTGGGTCGAGGACGATCAAGGAGGGAGATGGCTGTGGGTGGTTGGATGGATCGGATCTGGGAGGATCCTGAGAGAGAGTGGCGGCGGCGCTAGTGTAGGATCCATAGAAATCAAGTGGTTTGTCTAGATTTGGTTACTAGTGGTCTATATATAGCAAGTGGATTTTGGGTAGGGGCATTTGATCCCTCCGATCTTAATCGGACGGTCCTGGATAAATAGGCTAGGGAGTCCAAACAAATAACCAAAGATATTTTAGGGATGTTTCGTGATGATCCGAACTCATCGATCAGGACAGTCTGGTTCGGGTTTGGAGCAGTTTTCGGACACGCAGAAGAGGGGGCGGAGAGAGGTCGACAAAGACAAAAGGGGCCTGACAAAGGTGAACGGAGACGAAGCGAGAAGTAACAACTACAAATGACTACGAGTTTTATGAAAACATGTGGATGCAATGTGGATGATGCGATGATGAATGCAACAAACAAATAAATCACACGGTGACAACGAAAAACATGGAAGGCGTCTGGAGCGTCGGTCTCGGGGTGTTACAACTCTCCTCCACTCACAAGAGATCTCACCCCGAGATCTAGGGATGGCATCAGAGAGAAGTGGAAGAGCAAGAGGTAAAACAAAGTTGCTTCTTTGACAAACGTGTGAAACCAAAGAACCTTGAGAGGTTGTAAAGCTTGAATAAATGACACGACAGAGATGAACAAAATTGAAAACACTCCGTTATAAGATGGGAACAAGGAACATTACGAGAACCAAGAGCTCAAGAAAGAAAGAAGAATTGAAACCACTCCGATTGAAACAAGATGAGAAAGGAATAATTCGGGCAGCACTCCGGTAGAAAGAGAAGGAACTTGATAAGATGGAAATAGCTTGAAAATAGGACGCAACACTCCGGTTAGATGGATAAGCATGAAAAGAACATGATCTTGGCAAAATGAGATGATGGGTGAAGAGACCAACATCACAATGCTTTGGGAACAAATGTAAGAATGGAATCAAAAGAATGGAGAAGAAAACAAGATGTTGTACCTCGAATGAATTTGAGAGAGCATCCTTCAAAAAAGGATTGAACATAGTTGTTGGAAAATCAACAACAAAAGGGATAAGCTAGTTGTGGGCTTATGGAAAACATCTCAAAATTATGAGATGACAACTGGCCACTAACGGGAATAGTTAATTGAATTGAGATCAACAAGGAGATGAAAACTCCTTTTACCGAGAGAATAAGAGGAAACTTGGATTATAGGCACCACAATTAGCAACATTCCTTAGGGAAGGCTTTAGGTGAAATATAACCCAAGATAACTCCAACAAAGAAATTGTTGTGTTGAAAAGGTCTCAGGAACCAAGGGAAAATGATGGGTTTAAATATCTCATTCTCGATAACTTGTGAATCATGGAACACGGAGAGAAATTGTCAAGAATGACATAACACCACCTCGAAAGATAAAATAGAAAGAATTGCACTTCAAAATGCAAGATGAATAATGCTTGAGCTCCTCCAACAAGAATCTAGAAGAACACTTCGAGAATGAATTAAATCCTTGATGAACCACCATGCAGAACCTCTTGAAAGATCTCCGGAAAAGAAATAATTATGTAGAAGAATTGGAGAATTGAAGCCCTGAAATGATTTAGATGGAGCTTCACGACGAGATAACCGAGAGATCTTGGAACTCTGGGAACAAAAGATGGACAACTTATAACCAAGAAATTGATATCATGAACGAACTCCAAAAGAAGGAACTAAATCACCCTAATGAAATAAGTATAAGAATTATGTCATGGCATGCCACTTATTCTCAAAAAGATTAAGGAGAGATATAGCGCAAACTTGGGAAACTCTTCAACGAACCGCCAGCAGGACTTTGAAAAGAAAAAATGAGTTGATAAGAACACAAGGGAAGAGAAATCTTGAACGAACCGCCGTAAGAATTGAAAAGAATGGATGAAGATCCTTAAGGGAATTCAGATACGGGAGAACAAAGAGATCATGAACTGATTAGAGCATACTTGAGCGAAGCACCAGAAGAATTTGGAGATGAATGAAGACGCATCAATTTCGAATAATTGGAGAACGAAGCCGAATGAGAAGGGAGAGAAACCATGAATGCAACACTCAAAGAATAGGAGAACAAGAGTTAAAAGCTGAGAATGGGTAATATTCAGAAATGATGGCCGTCGGATGATCAAGAAAGGAAACCAACTCCTGAAATGCGTCGGACTATGCATCTTTGGAAGAACGGGCAATGATTTAAGATGAACTCTTCTTCGGTCTTCAAAATCAGAGAATGACGACGAGAAACACCACCATGAATTGTTGAGGTACTCCGGAATGAAGAATAGAAAGTTTGAATCAATGATGAAAAGAATTTGAAAGATCTTGGAGAAAGACATATGACTGATGATAGTTCATTCTTACGTCAAACTTTGAAAAGATATGAGAATAGCTCCGAAAAAAATTAGAAGAGTGAGGTAAGATCCTGGGAAAAGACCTGTGGGTTATGGGCCCACTTCAAAGAAGCACCGTTGAATGATTTTTAAAATAAAGATTGCCCCCGTTGACTTAAATGGCATGAATGAGATAACAACCTCGAAATAGCTTGAACAGATTAAGAATGAAAACACGAATCTTCTGAGATATCTTTAGCACTCCGGACCAAATGAATAGCGAGATGAGAATGATTAAGAGGCGCACCGGCATGAGAAAACATTTGAAACGAGGAAAGGGGTATGATCAACAACAATGCTTGAATTGAATCCACCGAAGAAGAAACAAGAACGAAGGACGATTAACTTGAAACTCTTGTGCATCTTCGCGAGAGATCACCGGTTAAGAATATTGAAGAAAAAGAATGAAAATACTTCACATCAATAAAATAAATACTTGATTAACAAATCTGAGTCCTTGAAGAAAATGGGAGGGATGGTGGGAAAAACACAGGCAACTTGGGATGGATGAAACAGACAAATCCTCAGGCTTCGCAAAGGTGCCCCTATGGAATAACTTGAAGAGAAGCACGTCGGTTGGTAAAGAATTGACATGAAGATCTCCATGATTGAAAGGATTAGCACTCCCATAGAAATATGAGAACACCGCTTAGGAAAGGTATGGAATCAACACTAGACACTAAAGCAACTCGAAACAAAACAAATGATTGGCATGGGAAATAAGCCGAAAACAAGCATATGATAGAGATTTCACCCAAAGTGTTAGCAATGAGGCCCCAGGGGCACGACGTACATCGGACGTCACGAATGACAAAGTAGACGTCCCCGAATCAGCATAGCCAAGGATTCTTTAAGACGCCTCGCGACCACTATAAATTGACTATGAAAAACGAATCACTAGACGTTGGACCCCAACCTCAAATCATACATCTATGGAAAAGAAATCCTGGGTAACTACTTGAATTCCCATCTATGACCTCCCTAAACTTTCTGGTTATGCAATATGGTGTTGGGGATATAGGGACGCACAAAAATCTCACACAACTAACAGATCCTACACACCAACTGTATCCATTTGTCAACACATAACCAAGAAAACCTCAGAAATCATGTACCTCAAACCTTAGAAAACATCCAATGTACTAGCTGTGGAAATACATCTAATCGCTCTCCCCTGTACTAGGTGTCATCAAACTACTCTCATCACAAAGAGTATAGAAGTGTTTTCTATGTCGGTGACCTCTGGTATTCTAGAACTGAAACGATAAGCACTATGATAAAAACACCTTGGAGCTCAACTCCCCGGGACATTCTCACAACCCCTAAATTTTAGGAGGCACTAAGACAGAATTACTGTCACAATGATATCGGACCGATTCCACAATACTCGTGTGATCCCAAAAAAAATTGAGTGAAAAAGTGGAGAGTGAACTCAAAACATCTACGTCAGGAGTCCTCACCAGAGCGGCGAAGGGATAAGGACACTACAAAAAAAAGACACATCCGTCACATTTTGGGCCGAACGAAATTTTTTCTATCATGCTTATGAAACTTCTATGATGAGAAGTGTGACAAAACCTGGTATCATCATAGATGTGGTGGGCTCCTACTTCTATGACAAAAAATCATGACAGAAAATGGGCTTTTCGTCCTGGACGAGCCGGAGACGCTGCTGCATGACATTCTTTGGGCCATACATGACGGAAAAAACCATGGTAGAAGCGAGAGCGAGGAAAATATCGGGGGAGTTCCCGGTTACAGTGCGTGGTCAGGGGCAGAGCGATATTTCAGGGATGTTTTGTGATGATCCAAACTCATCGATCACGACAGCCTGCATCTGGTTCGGAGCAATTTTCGGACACGCAGAAGAGGGTGCATAGAGAGGTCGATAAAGACAAAGGGGCCTAACAAAGGAGAACGGAGATGAAGCGAGAAGCAGCAACTACAAATTACTACGAGTTTTATGAAAACATGTGGATGCAATGCGGACGATGCGATGATGAATGCAACAAACAAATAAATCACACGGCGACAACGAAAAACATGGAAGGCGTCTGGAACATCGGTCTCGGGGTGTTACAACTATCCTCCACTTATAACAGATCTCGCCACGAGATCTAGGGATGGCACCAGAGAGAAGTGGAAGAGCAAGAGGTAAAACAAAGTTGCTTCTTTGACAAACGTGTGAAACCAAAGAACCTTGAGAGGTTGTAAAACTTGAAGAAATGACACAGTGGAGATGAACAAAATGGAAAACACTCTGTTATAAGATATGAACAAGGAACATTACGAGAACCAAGAGCTCAAGAAAGAAAGAAGAATTGAAACCACTTCGATTGCAACAAGATGATAAAGGAATAATTCGGGCAGCACTCCGGTAGAAAGAGAAGGAACTTGATAAGATGGAAAGAGCTTGAAAATTGGACGCAACACAATGGTTAGATGGATAAGCATGAAAAGAACATGTTCTTGGCAAAACGAGATGATGGGTGAAGAGACCAACATCACAATGCCTTTGGAACAAATGTAAGAATGGAATCAAAAGAACAGTGAAGAAAACAAGATGTTCTACCTCAAATGAATTTGAGAGAGCATCTTTCAAAAAAGGATTTAACGTAGTTGTTGGAAAATCAACAACGAAAGGGATAAGCTTGTTGTGGGCTTATGGAAAACATCTCAAAATTATGAGATGACAACTGGCCACTGATGGAAATAGTTAATTGGATTGAGATCAACAAGGCGATGAAAACTCCTTTTACCGAGAGAATAAGAGGAATCTTGAACGAACCGCCATAAGAATGGAAAAGAACAGACGAGATCCTTAAGGGAGTTTAGATACGGTGGAACAAAGAAATCATGAACTGATTAGAGGATACTTGAGCGAAGCACCAGAAGAATTTGGAGATGAATGAAGACGCATCAATTTAGAATAATGGGGGAACAAAGCCGAATGAGAAGGGGGAGAAACCTTGAATGCAACACTCGAAGAATAGGAGAACAAGAGTTAAAAGCTGAGAATGGGTACTATTCAGAAATGATGGCCGTCGGATGATCTAGAAAGGAATGCAACTCCTGAAATGCGTCGGACTATGCATCTTTGGAAGAACGGGTAAGGATTTAAGAGGAACTCTTCTTCGGTCTTCAAAATCCGAGAATGACGACAAGAAACACCACCATGAATTGTTAAGGTACTCCGGAATGAATAATAGAAAGGTTGAACCAACGATGAAAAGAATTTGAAAGATCTTGGAGAAAGACATATGACTGATGATAGTTCATACTTATGTCAAACATTGAAAAGATATGAGAATAGCTCCAAAAAAATTAGAAGAGTGAGGTAAGATCCTAGGAAAAGACCAGTCGGTTATGGGCCCACTTCAAAGAAGCACCGTTGAACGATTTTTAAAATAAAGATTGCACCTGTTGACTTAAATGGCATGAATGAGATAACAACCGTGAAATAGCTTGAACAGATTAAGAATGAAAACTCGAATCTTCTGAGATATCTTTAGCACTCCGGAGCAAATGAATAGCAAGATGAGAATGATTAAGAGGCGCACCAGCATGAGAAAACATTTGAAACGAGGAAAGGGTTATGATCAAGAACGATGCTTGAATTGAATCCACCGAAGAAGAAACAAGAACGAAGGACGATTAACTTGAAACTATTGCGCATCTTCACGAGAGATCACCGGTTAAGAATATTGAAGAAAAAGAATGAAAAGACTTCACATCAATAAAATGAATACTTGATTAAAAAATCCGACTCCTTGAAGAAAATGGGTGGGATGGTGGGAAAAACACAGGCAACTTGGGACAGATGAAACAGACAAATCCTCAGGCTTCTCAACGGTGCCCATATGGAATAACTTGAAGAGAAGCACATCGGTTGGTAAAGAATTGACATGAAGATCTCCATGATCGAAAGGATTAGCACTCCCATAAAAATATGAGAACACCGCTTAGGAAAGGTATGGAATCAACACTTGACACTGAAGCAACTCGAAACAAAACAAAGGATTGTCTTGGGAAATAAGCCGAAAACAAACATATGATCGAGATTTTGCCCAAAGTGTTCGCAATGAGGCCCATGGGCACGACGTATAGTGGACGTCACGAATGACAAAGTAGACATCCCCGAATCAGAATAGCCAAGGATTATTTAAGATGCCTGTGCACGCACTGACGTGCGTGCCCGCGCTGGTGCGCGTGCACACGAATGTCTTCGCCGTGCCGTTGCCAGCGCCTGTCCCCGCGCGGGTGCCAGTTCCCCCCTCAGCGGCATGGATGTCCGTCGTCGACCGCTTACTTGCACCAACGCCAGTCGCCTCCTCCCGCCAGTTGACTCGCTCCTGGGGACCGAAGTCCAGAACATTGTGTCCTTCCTTGAAGCAGGGGCCAACGTCCTGGAGTACGCCAACAACGGCACAAGACGCTGCCGTCGGCGTTGGTCAGTGGCCCGACGACACACTGAGCACGACAGAGGAGCCGCTTCCCACTGCAAGACGCCCCTGTCGCCGCCGCATAATCTAAATTTGCCATGAAAACATTCGGATTACCAAGCTAAAAATCCGAACATTTATCATTTCCGTTTATTTTAGATCGATCCTCGTATGAATGTAAAGTCGGAGTCAGACTGAATGAAATCTATGGTTTGATCAATTGAATGTTCTGCTAGAGCCGTATCAAATTAAATATAAACCGTCATCAACCACATGTATTCCTTCTCATCCAACGACCTAGACTACTTCAATGTCGAGCTCTCAACACATTTAGCGTGTAGTTAATTTCATAATAAAAATAGTACTAATCACATAATAACAAGCAAATAATATCCTACTTAATATCCGCATGCACTTAATATACTTCCAAATTAATGTGTATTGCATGTACACATTGATTTGTACTACTAGTATGTGAAACTAGTGCCGTAACTTGTCAACGCGTCCTGATATGGTCAACGACAACATCGCCCGCGAGTTCTTCGTGTTTGCCCATGCGTCTAAACGCAGAAGGGGAGGAGAGAGAGAGCACGCACAGAACCCACTAGTAAGTGAAGGCGAATAGTACGTGCTAACGAGCCGGTCCCACTAATGTGCAAGGTCACAATGCAAAGACAAAAACATGTCAAAACTGGCCATGCACACCAGGTGTTTGACAAAATGCCAAGGGCACTTAGGCATTTCTTGGAGTGGCCAAAATCTCCAGATCAGTGTCTCCATGGATGAAAGAGAGAGTGGTGATGTTAGTTGGACAAAAGAAGAAACTTGTTAGTGCAAGTTTTACAAAACTTCAATTCTGGACAGGAAATAAATGACATTATTTCATGAACCAAAAATGATCCAAAAGGTGCATGCTCCTGGACTTAAGGGTTTAACATGGGGGACTACAAGTAGGAGAAATAATCAAGGGTTAAAGAGCAAGTAAAAACATGGTTGCTGTACAAACCATCAAGTTGGTCTAGAATGAAGATGAGGTTGATTCACTCAAATTTTTCAAAGGACACAAATAGGTTTTTGCACAAAGTGGGATAATAGGCTCCTACTGACCTCCCTTAATTTTGGTAGAAGTTTTAAAGAAATATTTAAATAGGTTGTAGTGCAAAATGCACTCTGGACCAGAGAAGAAAAATTGAGTGTAAGGCTCAAAATATTTCATGAATGAAATATATTTTAGCATAAAAGTGATTTAAAAACATCACATGACATCTCCAAATTTTTGTGGAAATTTTAAGTGAATTTATCAAATGGTTGTAGTTCAATTAAGGCCATTTAACCTAGAAAAACCCTTTTCAAGAAAATAAAGATCAAGCAACATAATTATTTAATTAGTTACACTGATAAAAGGAAAGTTTTTCTTGAGAGGTTAAAACAAGTCCAACAACATTTTTGAAAAGTTTTCTCTTTGGGAAAAACTCATCATAACAGGGAAGGAAATGATTTAAAAATCAAAATGGAGCTCAAAAATTCAAAGTTTTAAATCCTGGCAAAATTTTATTCCATTAAAAACAAGGCCAAATTTTTTGGGGAGTCACAATACTAACCCCCTTAAAAAAATCTTGCCCTCGAGATTTGCTAAAAGCGGTGTTAAGAAAATAAATACGCAATAAAGATGTAGCTACAGTGAGAGGGCAATAAGTGGTGAAAAACCACAGTGTGAAAAACTGGGGCTGCGCGGAAAAGTCTACGGTTCGGGACAAAACGGGTGATTTCTATGCTGGATATAAATTTAGGATAACTCCTAAATATAGATATACGCTGGTCGCACCCGAGAGCACAGTGCTCTCTCTGGCTGACAGGTGGACCCGGGGTCCACTGTGAGTCTCCTCTTCTTCTCCCTCTGGCCCTTTCTTCCTCCTCTCTCCCGCGCGCTTTCTCCACCGGCGACGCCTAGTGTGTAGGGCATCTAGGCCGTACCGTGGTAGTGCGCGGCGTGCTAGCTGCTGCTGCAGCGTGCACTCACCTCGCGGGCCAGCACGCTGTCGGCACTGCTTGCGGATTCGACTCCGAACACCGGCGATCGGCGACGAGCGGCGTTGGTGGACTTCGCCCACCGTACACCGAGCTCGAGCTATAAAAACGGCCGGGGTGCCTCTCTCTTCCTCCTTACACCTGGCCTCACTTCTCCTCCTCCTTATTTCTCCGTTACTGCTTACAGAAGCTCGGTCGAGGCTCTAATGGCGGAGGCGATGCCGGACTGGTTTGTGATCCTGATATGCGGAGGGCTGGCGACGCTGCTGGGGCTCTCTGTGCTCCTGTGCGCGATGATCTTCGACGAGTATCGCGATGCTGCGGCTCGGGTGTTGGCTCTCCGCGGTGGTGGTGATCATGAGGAGTAGATGGAGTGTGCCGGGTGCTAACTGTTGTTAGGGGGTGATTAACTGGATGTAACACCGTTGCAAAGTTTTGCAAACAGTGTATGTGTCCGAATGATTATGGTTGTGAGTCTGCTTGTGGTGCTGAGTGAAATTAAATAATCCACGTCGTGAGAAGGTGTAGATGTAGCAATGCAGGGAAAAGAAGATCTCACTCCAGGGTTTTGCGAGGGGAAAACAGTTAATTTAAAGGAGCATAAACCACAACAAAAACTACACACATTAGCAGAAGCCAAATAATTGACTCGTCGTACAAACTCAGGGTATTACACATAAGTCACAGACATAAATAAATGCTGCAAAGAACAAATACAGTAGTGACGTCTAAAATGAAAGTGGTAACTGGGCGGGGTCCTGATAAAATGTCTCTGGTAAAGGAATACATTCTTCTTCAATTGGAGGCAGTGGATTGACCAGTCGATGTATGCGTCTCTCCGTGTCGGGTCTCAGTGGTCTGCCGATGGCAATCTGAGGATTTAAATTTGCGAGGCTCTGGAGATAATCCATCACCCACTGGTTTAAATGCTCTTGAGCAATTATGTACTGGATAAGGTTGGCCAGAACTGGGTCTCTCTCAATACGTCCACCGGGAAAAGATGTTACTTCTCCGGGTGCTGCACGACTCGGAAAGTAATAATATCCTCGTTCGCGGGCATAGGGTACTGCGGATCGAAGACGAGCAATCGCTTCTTTCGCAGCAGCCTCTATGGCCAAGTATGGGGTTGGCATAGATTTCCCCATGAAGGAAACTTCCGTTGGATCTTGGTTGGGGTCTACAGGAGGAATGTGTACTGCTGCCCAATATTCCGAGGTGGATGGGGTGATCCTCGATTTGAACAGCTCGTACTGGGGTGGCTGGGTAGAACCCATGGTACTGCGGGTAAAATCCCACAATATTTTGACAAAGCTACCTGGGGTTGCATCTGGGGTTCTCAGATGAATGCTGGGGTTCGGCATGACAGGAAAAAGCGTGAGTGTTGTGCACAAAGTGAGGGTTGCTGGGTAAGGTCACAAGGTGGCCTTTATATAGCAATGGAGCCGGATCGTTTCACCATGGTGAGAGGTAAAAAAAAATTCCAGCTTAGTTCCAAAGGTCGGGTCGGTGTCAGAGATACACATATCTCATAAAGAGACGTGTTACTGTGGTTGTCGTCGGGTTGGTTTTGGTAGTTGTGCCCGGAAAAATATGCGGCTATGCGCTGACCAAATATGCAAGGCTATTATTAAAACAGAGGCACAAAGACAGGCTGCGTTAATATACGCGGTCGCATGATTGCAAAGCGAGGATACATTGAAACTTGGTGCTACTCATACTGCTTAGTCTACCTCGTTTATGTCTAAACGGGCGTGCCTGGTGGATGTCGAGGCTTCTCCACGTGTCTCTCTGCCGGGATTAGTCGGAGATGGCGGAGGAACTGCAGGGTCGGGGTAGTGAGAATGACCACCGCGGGGATTGTTGGCCACAACCCCGTTGGAGTGTGCTCCCAATATGCGACGAAGCACTTCTGGGTTATCGCAGCACCTTGGCCGATGGCTGGGGCAGATCTCGGGGTCTCGATCGGTTGTCCAAACAGCACGACTGGGTTGTCGGTGTTGGGCTCGTTTTCTTCTCTCGCCGGGGCTCGACGAACCAGCTCTCCACGAGCTGCGATTAGATCAATAGTGATCTGGTCGAACAGTGCCTCTAGTGCACTTACATAGCGCACTAGGTGCAATAATGCGGGGTCCGTCTCGTGATCTCCATTGGCAACTTGGGGTGGTCTACCATACCCTTCTCGTCTGGGGTAGTAGTGGAACGAGCGACAGTTAACTCTGGGCGACAAGTGCCTGAGATGAACTATAGCCTCTCGAGCGGCTAGCTGGATGGCTTGTGGCTCAAAGGAAGTTGTTCTTCCGGTGAACCGGTAGGGGCGCTCGGGTGCTAGACTCCTACCGTAAATGTGCACAGTGGCCCAGAATTGGCGGTCTTCACCGCCCATGGGTCCTTGATACACAACATATTCTGGTGGCTCCTCTAACGCGTAGGCACGACGGGTGAGGTTTGCGAGGATGGTCACAAAACCTCCAAGGTTGGTTGCTGTGGTTTCGTTGTGCACTATAGGTCCAGGCATTGTGGCTCGGTTTGGGGTAGCGACTGTGTGTGCTGGTTTGGGGCTAGCGTGCCCCTTTTTATAGGGAAAAGGGGACGGAATCTTCCTTCGCACGCTTGCGAGAAAAGACTATTTAGGGGCCGGTCACTGGCGCATGAGTGACAGGTTAGGTTGATAGGTTGGGCACCGACTGCCAAAAGTGTTGGGTCATTGTGTGGCTATCTTGCACGAGAAGCTTGGCTGGGGTTTGGTTAAGGTCTGGTGGGTTGGTTTGCCTAAGTTTATTGACCTGACTAAGATAGGATTAGCCAATGGTCAGCCTGGCTCTGATACCAAGTCTGTCACGACCGGTTTTCCGGGTAATAAATTTCCAGAAAAGACCGTCGTGCTCATCAGCCCCAGGATTACTGTTAGCTGATAAGGCTCCAACTTGATACAGAAACTCCAAGCAAAAATACAAAATGTGTAGTACAAGACCATTCTGGCCTGTGGGTACAACAAATGGTTTCTAGTGGTTGATGGCGGAAGCGGGTTGTGAAACATCTGTGTCTATGGGACTCCATTCCCCACGGGTACAGCTAACCAGGTTAAATTCCTATCTTCGCGAGGCTGCTATCTCCATTGAGTGGTTTCCGGGGCTGGCATCGCGTCGCTCCTCTCCGAGCAAGAAAAATCTGGCCAAGACAATAGCCAGGGACAAGCCAGTGAGTACTTTGAATGTACTCGCAAACATTATGAACACAGGTATAATATAACAATGATGTGCTGAAAAGTATTTTATGCTCATGACGTCAGTCACAAAAGATAAATAAATCTCGGATGCGTTTATGAAATAAATAACAAGTAATGCCACAGTCGGGCGTCTGAGCGACGCCACATAAAGGGCTTTAAAAGAAATGCCACAGTCGGGCGTCTGGGCGACGCCACATAAAGCGCTTTAAAAGAAATGCCACAGTCGGGCGTCTGGGCGACGCCACATAAAGGGCTTTAAAAGAAATGCCACAGTCGGGCGTCTGAGCGACGCCACATAAAGGGGCTTTAAAAGAAATGCCACAGTCGGGTGTCTGAGCGACGCCACATAAAGGGCTTTAAAAGAAATGCCACAGTCGGGCGTCTGGGCGACGCCACATAAAGGGCTTTAAAAGAAATGCCACAGTCGGGCGTCTGGGCGACGCCACATAAAGGGCTTTAAAAGAAATGCCACAGTCGGGCGTTTGGGCGACGCCACATAAAGGGCTTTAAAAGAAATGCCACAGTCGGGCGTCTGAGCGACGCCACATAAAGGGCTTTAAAAGAAACAATCATAGTGAATATCCCGGAGGTAGAACCATCCCAGAGATACACGATAATAACAATAATATCATGGGTTAGTCAACAATAATAATAATCATAGTTATCACAAGTCACAAGTAGTAATTCCATTTCTGGATTAACAGTTTCACCTCCGAAGACCGACGCTAAGACCGACACTTGACCCATCCCAGACTGTAATCCTTAACCATGGACACGGCTATTCGAATAGGTTTATTCTTTGCAGAGGGTGTACTCTTTACCCACGAGTAACGGATTTCTCTAGTCCAGCAGGACTAATTCCGTCTACGGTCTTTCTGTTGAAAACACACCTAACCTGCACACACCAGCTTATCTCACACGTGTCTGGAATCACCCACGACACCTGTTAAGCAAACTTTAAGTGGGGAGGCTACAACCTCGCGTAGCATGGGATCAAATTTATATCGCGCGCTCTAAGGGGTGGCCTCCCCTCTCGGTCCCAACCGGAAACACCCATGCCCCCGGACCAGGTGGCCTGCCTACCAGCTACAACCGGTATCTTCCACCATGGCCTCTCTGTACGGTGTGTGCTGGAAAGAGGTTGACAACTTAGTGAACCGTACTCTACTTGCTGTAGAGACGAGTGGTAGTACGAAACAAGTATGGGGGTTACTGGAACAAGACTCGATCTACGGTCGACTCAGGAGGTTCAAGTATTCCCTGCATGATTAGCATGACAAATATATTCTCATCCAACAGAGTCACCTCTCATATCACCTTACCATGCCATACCAGACATAACCGTCCCGACGAAGACCGGCGACAAACTCAAGCCTACCCAAGGCAGAGGTTTTCCCGGGTTCCTGCCGGTATGCATGCAAGGCATAAGAGGGTGATTATCATCACAAGTGTGTCCATTTCCAACAGCATGGAAATCAACAACATGCACCCATGCATATGATCATATCACATGAAATAACAAGTCCTTCAAAATGCGGTGGTGTTATAAAGGTATCAACGATCACACCAAAATAGTATGCCGGGGTTCAGAATGCTTGCCTTCAATGTGTGGAAAGGCAGGGTGCACTCCAAAACTTTTGAAAGTTTCTTCTCTCTCCCAAAATCCTATTTATAAATATATTTGAATTAACACACATTTCAAAAACAGAACCAAAAAGTTGTTTGAAATTTTTTCAAATAAATCTTAAAATAAACTAGATCAAATATGAGGAAGGTAGGAAAAAAGAACCAACCCATTTGGAGTTATATTTAAAAAGTTATAGCCAGTCAAAGATTTGGTCAAATCTGTTATTTAAAATAAAACAGAAAAGAAAACGGTTCAGATAGAAATACGCTTTCGGTATAGAGGAGGCGTACTTGAGGCTTTACGCCTCCACTTAACCACGTGGACAGACACGAGGTCGCTGACAGTGGGTCCAGGGGGCCCACTAGTCAGGTTTGACCAGTCTTCTCCCTCTTCTTTCTCTGTCCCGGGCGGAGGCGAGGCAACGGCGATCGTCGCCGGCGAACGGCGGCTCCCCGCGGGGCTCAGAGGGCGGGGATGGATCCTCCACTCCAGGGCGATCCTCCCGGTGGTCGCCAGGTAGGTGGGGACGGAGGGAGCTGCCGGCGGCGAGCTTCTCGGCGGAGGTGGCCTCGGGAGCAAAGTGATTTTTCTCCCGCAGTGTGCCCCGATCAAAATTGAGTAGTGGGGATGGCTCACGGGAAGGTGAGGAAGCTCTTGGTGGAGAGAACGGAGAGTGGGAGACCCTGGTGGTGCCGAATTGGCCGGGGCAGTGGCGGCGGCTGCAGTTGCCGGAGATGAGGAAGGATCCCTTCCCCGGGTCGATTGGCTGCCATGGGAGGACTAGGGGAGCATTCTAAGGCTTCCTGTGTGCACTTGGAGGCTCGGGGGCCTCCTTTTATAGCTCGTCGAGGTCGGTTCCGCGGCGGCCGGATAAGCTCTCCGGTGAACCTCCTCTCTGTAGCTTGCAGGGCAACGTGGCGTGGCTGGGGATGACGGCAAGAGCTAGTGGACGAGAGGGCACTGCTCCAGGGGCCAGGTGGCGAGCCGGGGTGGCTTGGGCGGCGCTGCACGGCGCAGGGCTGTCGGGCGGCGGCGGCGGCTAGCGCTTGGCCTGTCGGGCGCGGCGGGGTTCTGCAGAGCGGGCCAAAGCCGTGGGGGCCAGCGTGTCGGCTCGGCCGCGTGGCTGCAATACGCGCGCTCTGGGCGCGTCTGGTGCACGCACTGAGTGTGCTCGACGAAATGCCAGAGCATGCTAGAGGTTGCGGTTGAGGCTGGCAAGTAACAGACCCAGGTTAGGAGCAACTGGAATCCTAGTGGACATGCTAGTATGATCCGAGGTGCAAGGTCACAATGCAAAGACAAAAACATGTCAAAACTGGCCATGCACACCAGGTGTTTGACAAAATGCCAAGGGCACTTAGGCATTTCTTGGAGTGGCCAAAATCTCCAGATCAGTGTCTCTGTGGATGAAAGAGAGAGTGGTGATGTTAGTTGGACAAAAGAAGAAACTTGTTAGTGCAAGTTTTACAAAACTTCAATTCTGGACAGGAAATAAATGACATTATTTCATGAACCAAAAATGATCCAAAAGGTGCATGCTCCTGGACTTAAGGGTTTAACATGGGGGACTACAAGTAGGAGAAATAATCAAGGGTTAAAGAGCAAGTAAAAACATGGTTGCTGTACAAACCATCAAGTTGGTCCAGAATGAAGATGAGGTTGATTCACTCAAATTTTTCAAAGGACACAAATAGGTTTTTGCACAAAGTGGGATAATAGGCTCCTACTGACCTCCCTTAATTTTGGTAGAAGTTTTAAAGAAATATTTAAATAGGTTGTAGTGCAAAATGCACTCTGGACCAGAGAAGAAAAATTGAGTGTAAGGCTCAAAATATTTCATGAATGAAATATATTTTAGCATAAAAGTGATTTAAAAACATCACATGACATCTCCAAATTTTTGTGGAAATTTTAAGTGAATTTATCAAATGGTTGTAGTTCAATTAAGGCCATTTAACCTAGAAAAACCCTTTTCAAGAAAATAAAGATCAAGCAACATAATTATTTAATTAGTTACACTGATAAAAGGAAAGTTTTTCTTGAGAGGTTAAAACAAGTCCAACAACATTTTTGAAAAGTTTTCTCTTTGGGAAAAACTCATCATAACAGGGAAGGAAATGATTTAAAAATCAAAATGGAGCTCAAAAATTCAAAGTTTTAAATCCTGGCAAAATTTTATTCCATTAAAAACAAGGCCAAAAATTTTGGGGTTTCACATTACTTGAACTCGTGAGAGCTTTTGCTTGGGTCTTCGTTGAACATCTTCTTCATCTTGTTCTTCTTCTTGGCCTTCTTCATTGTTGACGTCGTCGTTCTCTTGTCATGGTGGAGGAGGTTGTTGATGTTCATCTTGACGTACTTCCTCGTTTTCTTCATCTTGGTGTGTCCCACTTGTGGATGCTTCCGTGTCGATTCTTGGTTCACCTTGTTGTGAAGTAGAAGCTTCCACTTGGACGGATGAAGTACTCTCCTTCACCTCCGTTGGACGAATTTTCCCAATGGACAAGTCTTGAATTGCTTCCGAAGGGTCTTTGTCTCCTACATCAATTGTCAATTGCTCTACTTGCGAGCCATTAGATTCATCAAACTTCACATCTACCGTCTCTTCAACCTTTCGGGTGAAATTGTTGTAGACACGGTAAGTGTGAGAGTTTGAGCCATAACCAAGTAGAAAACCTTCATGAGATTTAGGAGCAAATTTTGAACGATGATGCTTATCAAGAATGTAGCACTTTGAGCCGAATACTCGAAAGTATCCAACTTGAGGCTTGTTACTGGTGAGGAGCTCGTATGCCGTCTTGCCGAGTATCTTGTGAAGATATAAGCGATTTGTTGCGTGACAAGCTGTCTCAACCGCTTTTGCCCAAAAGTGCTTTGGCGTCTTGTATTCATCAAGCATCGTTCTTGCCATTTCGATGAGCGTCCGGTTCTTCCTCTCAATAACTCCATTTTGTTGAGGTGTGTACGTAGCCGAGAACTCGTGTGAAATCCCTTCTTCTTCAAGAAAGGTGTCCACATTTGTGTTCTTGAACTCCGTTCCGTTGTCACTCCGAACCTTCTTGATCTTCACATCAAACTGATTTTGGGCTTTCCTAGCGAAGTTTCTGAAGATCTTCTGGACCTGCGACTTGTCATTAAGAAAGAACACCCACGTAAATCTTGAAAAATCATCGACTATAACTATACCAAAAGAATTTCCACCGAGACTCTTGTAGGCATTGGGACCAAAAAGATCCATGTGAAGCAGCTCGAGTGGCCTCCTTGTGGTCATGATGTTCTTCACGGGATGTCTTCCTCCAACCTGTTTACCTCCTTGACAAGCACTGCAAAGTCTATCCTTATCAAATATGACATCGTTAACTCCAAGGATATGATTTCCTTTAATAAGCTTGTCAAGGTTTCTCATGCCAACGTGACCTAGTCGTCTATGCCACAACCAACCTTTTGAGGATTTAGCAACAAAGCAAGTTTTAGGTTGTGCCTTTTTAGAGAAATCGACAATGTAAAGATCACCTCTACGCATACCCGTAAAGACCATTTTATGATTGTCTCGATGAAATACTTGGCAATCTACCTCAGTAAATAGGACATTCAAACCGAAATCAGCAAGTCTAGATACTGAAAGTAAGTTGTAGCCAAGAGATTCAACGAGCATGACATTTTGAATGGAACTATCATGTGAGATGGCCACCTTACCAAGGCCAACCACTTTACCCTTTGAATTATCACCAAAGGTGACATATTTTCGAGGGCCGTTGTTTTCAGCAAGTTCACGGAACATCTCTTCATCTCCGGTCATATGATCAGTGCATCCACTATCAAGGACCCATTCCTTTCCTCCTGATTCATATCCCCGAAGATTTGCCATAAGACCAAAATGTCTCATTGCATTATCAAGATCGGAGTCACTATCATCATCATCATAATATTCATGTTCATCATGATCTTGTGACTCATCATTTCCTAGAGAGGGTAATTCATTAGATAAATGATCAAAGTGGTTACTTTTATGAATTCTTATAGCTTTGAGTATGATATCATTAATGATTCCAACATCTCCTTTAGCATATTTAAGATTTTCAAGTTCAAGAAGACATTTGCCAAAACTAGGATCACTAGAGTTCATCTTACTCAAGGCAATAGATTTATGGAGAATTTCATCCAAAGTTTTCAAGAAGTGATTGGGAAACCGTTCCCCAAGAAATTTCCATATAGTATAGGCGCAATTTTGAGTAGGCAAACTAGCAATCAAATCTTTGGGCGATCCTCTAATGATGAGCTCAATAGTTCTAAGATTTCGAATCATGTCAATATCTTCATCTAGGGTAGGATGCAAGGGATCAATATGGGGTGCACAAGGGCTAGCAATATACTTGTTCAAATGATATTGATTGAAGATTACAAGCATCTCATTTTCCACTCATGAAAATACTTTCCATCAAGAATAGGCACTCTATGTCTAAGACTCCCTAGAGTAGACACATTCATCTTCCTCCAATGGTGATTAAACCAAGGCAATGGAGACCAAAGCTCTGATACCACTTGTAGGACCTAGAAGTAGATGTGTCTAGAGGGGGGTGATTAGACACATAATGCTCAAGTTGCAATTTTTAAGCTTTTTCGGTTTAAGTGGAGTTTAGGCACAATTTCAACACACACAATACATATCAAGCAAGCCTGCAAAGATTATATGAGCAGCGGAATGTAAAGCATGCAACTTGCAAGAATGTATAGGGAAGGGTTTGGAGAGATCAAACGCAATTGGAGACACGGATGTTTTTCCCGTGGTTCGGATAGGTGGTGCTATCCTACATCCACGTTGATGGAGACTTCAACCCACGAAGGGTAACGGTTGCGTGAGTCCACACAGGGCTCCACCAAAGGGCAACGGTTGCGCGAGTCCACACAGGGCTCCACCCACGAAGGGTCCACGAAGAAGCAACCACCCACAAAGGGTCCACGAAGAAGCAACCTTGTCTATCCCACCATGGCCATCGCCCACGAAGGACTTGCCTCACTAGCGGTAGATCTTCACGAAGTAGGCGATCTCCTTGCCCTTACAAACTCCTTGGTTCAACTCCACAATCTTGTCGGAGGCTCCCAAGTGACACCTAGCCAATCTAGGAGACACCACTCTCCAAGAAGTAACAAATGGTGTGTAGGTAATGAACTCCTTGCTCTTGTGCTTCAAATGATAGTCTCCCCAACACTCAACTCTCTCTCATAGGATTTGGATTTGGTGGAAAGAAGATTTCGAGTGGAAAGCAACTTGGGAAGGCTAGAGATCAAGATTCATATGGTAGGAATGGAATGTCTTGGTCTCAACACATGAGTAGGTGGTTCTCTCTCAGAACATATGAGTTGGAATGGTGTGTGTGTTCTGATGGCTCTCTCACTGAATGAGAAAGAGGTGGAGGGGTATATATAGCCTCCACACAAAATCCAACCGTTACACACAATTTACCAATCTCGGTGGGACCGAATCAGAAAACTCGGTCTGACCGAAATAGTAAACCTAGTGGCCGTTAGGAATTTCGGTGGGACTGACATGCAACTCGGTAGGACCGATTCGGTTAGGGTTTGGGCATAACGTAATCTCGGTGAGACCGATTACACAAACTCGGTGGGACCGAATATGGTAATTAGCTAACCAGAGAGTTGGCCAGGCAAACTCGGTGGGGCCGATTTGCTTTTTCGGTGAGACCGAGTGGAACTCGGTGAGACCAAAAAGTTACAAAGGGGAAACACTGAGTTTACATTGCAATCTCGGTGGGACCGATTGCATATCTCGGTGGGACCGAGAATATTGCAATAGGTAACAGAGAGTTTGCAATCCCATCTCGGTGAGACCGAGATCCTTATCGGTAGAACCGAATTGCTAGGATTTGGCAGTGGTTAATGACAAGTGAAACTCGGTGGCGCCGGATAGGAAGAATCGGTAGGACCGAGTTTGGCTTAGGGTTTAGGTCATATGTGGAAGTGGGAAAGTAGCTGAGGATTTTGGAGCATATCATTAAGCACATGAAGCAAGAGGCTCATTAAGCAACACCTCATCCCTCCTTGATAGTATTGGCTTTTCCTATGGACTCAATGTGATCTTGGATCACTAAAATGTAAAATGAAGAGTCTTGAGCTTGAGGCTTTAGCCAATCCTTTGTCCTTAGCATCTTGAAGGAATTCCCACAACCTTTAGTCCATGCCACTCCATTGTTGAATTTATTTGAAACATGCTAGATAGAAACATTAGTCCAACAAGAGATATGTTGTCATCAATTATCAAAACCACCTAGGGAGCACTTGTGCTTTCAATCTCCCCCTTTTTGGTAATTGATGGCAACATACATCAAAGCTTTAGATAAAGATATAAAGAACAACAAGTAAAGCTTTGGAAGGACATGTAACGAGCATAGGCTCCCCCTACATGTATGCACTCATGTAAGTATGAAATATAGAGACATGTGAGAGCATGACCATGACAGAGTAGGCAATGTGTTACATGCATCTTGGCCATATGCATCAGAGCAAAAGATTATCAAGGAAAATACCTTCATGCTCATGAGTCCTTCTTGCAAACAGTATGTACATAAGCAATAATTCCTCATACTCATGATTTTGATGCATATACTTACCTTGTGGTCTTGAGTTGGCTTAGGATGGAATGAACCTGCACAAACAAGGTTAGATAACACAGGTACATCCACTAGCTAGAGCAAACAAAAGAAACCACAAGAATACCAAGACTGGGATGACATGTAGAGAGTGAGTACAAGGTACCATATTGAATTCAACATGTCCCCAAGAATAAAGATATGCAATGAATTTGACTGATTTGTTTTCCTTAGGTGTCTTGCTCCCCCTGAATCGTACATGGGATATTGGGAGAAGATAGGAAACAGAAAATCAGAGCTGAAAGATATGAATAGAACTTAACTCAAATGAGTTCATATGAACATGTCTTTCCCCCAAAAAGACATGTGGCATCTCTCCTCTTGAACATCAAGCATCAAGGATCCTTGAGTATTCTCTCCCCCTTGGAGATTTCTTTCTCCCCCTTAATATATGGGATCCTTGAGTATTCTCTCCCCTTAGTACTTTCTTTTGATGTGATCTCTCTCTCCCTGATGATAAGCTTTGATGTGATCTCTCTCCCCCCCTTTGACATCAATTTCCAAGAAGGACTTTCTGGAATCCGTCGTATAGGTTTGGTCCTTGAGATTCAGTACAAAGCAGGGAATAAAACTGTGATGCTTGTAGAGGACAAGATTCATTGAGTGGAGCTGGATCAGAAGAAATATATAATATGTGGCAAACTGTTTTTCCTGTTGCGAAATCGGTGGCACCGAGTGGCATGTTTCGGTAGTACCGAGGGGATTCGGTTGGACCGATAATGGAAATTAGGTGAAACCGAGTTCATCACAGAGAAAAAAACTTGTCACCTCAGCTCACTAGTCAAGTAAGATCTCACAAAGATTTGCAATGAATTTGCTGAAGAATTTGCAAGGAATTTGATGCAGAAATATGCAGAACAAGAACAAAAAAAAGAAAAGAGTGAAAGTTTCTAGATGAAGTTTTTGTTTTTGTTTTGTTTGAAAAAGAAGGAAACAAATATGCAAGGAACAAATGCAATAACTCAGAAAAGGACACAAGAGAACTTCATCTAGAATTGGGCGGTGACATAGTCACCTATGTTAGAGTACATTGACTTAGGAGTCAAGTGAGAACACTTGATCATAGGTCATACTCATCGTTTAAGCTCAAAATGGGGTCACCATTTCTCGTTTAAGCATCTTGATGTATTCACATCTTGTTGAGTTGCTTTGACTCATGTCTTGGAGTAAAGCTTCTCTAAGATGGAATAACATACCTTGGGTGGTGATGTGGTTCTTGCTCATGTAGTTGAACTTGTGTGGGTGCTCAAGATTGATGTAGTTCATCAAGAGTTGGGAGCACCACTTGGAGTTTGAGTTCATCTACCTACATGGGTTAGTTCTTGCAAGGAAGAGCACTTGTGTATCCAAAAATGACAATCATGAGGCTTAACATAGAATTTGTCAAAGGATATGTTTGAATGGTTTCATGCTTCCTTGTCTTTAACCACCATTGTGTAGAGTCTTGGTGATGTAGAGATTGCTCAAGATGTGAGTGAGTAGCAATCTCATGGAATTAGATTCAACCAAGCACCTACATGGGTTAGACAACATGCAAGGTGCAAATATATCCAAGACATAAGATAGTTATCATAAGAGATACATCATGGATTAGTTATAAGCTCGTGTCTTGCATGTATCCAATGGAGTTTCTACTCCAAGTTCGAAGCATCAATGATGTTAAACTCTCCTCTCAACCTGCAAAACACTTTCTCATCAAGTGGTTTAGTGAATATATCCGCTAATTGCTTATCGGTGCGAACATGCTTAAGAATGATGTCACCCTTAGCAACGTGATCTCGAATGAAATGATGACCAACTTCAATATGCTTAGTTCGAGAATGTTGTATAGGATTATGACCAATTTTGATAGCACTTTCATTGTCACAAAGCAGTGGAACATGTTTCACATAAATCCCATAATCTTTAAGAGTTTGGGTCATCCAAAGTAATTGAGCACAACATGAACCAGCGGCAATGTATTCCGCTTCGGCGGTGGATAAGGATACCGACTTTTGTTTCTTGGAAGACCAAGACACAAGAGATCTACCAAGAAATTGACAAGTACCCGAAGTGGACTTTCTATCAACCTTGTCTCCGGCATAATCCGAGTCGGAATAGCCAACAAGATCAAAGGAAGACCTCTTAGGATACCAAATGCCAAAATTTGGTGTATGGATTAAATATCTCACTATCCTTTTCACAGCCTTAAGATGACAATCTTTAGGAGCATCTTGATATCGTGCACACATGCACACACTTAGCATTATATCGGGACGTGAAGCACATAGGTATAACAATGAACCAATCATAGAGCGATAAGCTTTTTGATCAACAGGTTCACCATCTTTTGTCAAATCATTATGTCCACTAGTAGGCATGGGTGTAGACATACCTTTGCATTCTTGCATATTGAACTTCTTGAATAAGTCCTTGGTGTACTTTGTTTGAGAGACAAATGTACCTTCCTTAGTTTGCTTGATTTGCAAACCGAGAAAGAATTTGAGTTCGCTCATCATAGACATCTCAAACTTCTCTGACATTAGTTTTCCAAACTTTTCACTAAAGAGAGGGTTAGTTGAACCAAATATGATGTCATCAACATAAATTTGGCATACAAATAGTTCTCCATTAACCCTTTTAGTAAATTTGGTAATGAACGCCTTGCTCTTATGCTTCAAATGATAGTCTCCCCAACACTCAACTCTCTCTCATAGGATTTGGATTTGGTGGAAAGAAGATTTTGAGTGGAAAGCAACTTGGGAAGGCTAGAGATCAAGATTCATATGGTAGGAATGGAATGTCTTGGTCTCAACACATGAGTAGGTGGTTCTCTCTCAGAACATATGAGTTGGAATGGTGTGTGTGTTCTGATGGCTCTCTCACTGAATGAGAAAGAGGTGGAGGGGTATATATAGCCTCCACACAAAATCCAACCGTTACACACAATTTACCAATCTCGGTGGGACCGAATCAGAAAACTCGGTCTGACCGAAATAGTAAACCCAGTGACCGTTAGGAATTTTGGTGGGACTGACATGCAACTCGGTAGGACCGATTCGGTTAGGGTTTGGGCATAACGTAATCTCGGTGAGACCGATTACACAAACTCGATGGGACCGAATTTGGTAATTAGCTAACCAGAGAGTTGGTCAGGCAAACTCGATGGGGCCGATTTGCTTTTTCGGTGAGACCGAGTGGAACTCGGTGAGACCAAAAAGTTACAAAGGGGAAACACTGAGTTTACATTGCAATCTCGGTGGGACCGATTGCATATCTCGGTGGGACCGAGAATATTGCAATAGGTAACAGAGAGTTTGCAATCCCATCTTGGTGAGACCGAGATCCTTATCGGTAGAACCGAATTGCTAGGGTTTGGCAGTGGTTAATGACAAGTGAAACTCGGTGGCGCCGGATAGGAAGAATCGGTAGGACCGAGTTTGGCTTAGGGTTTAGGTCATATGTGGAAGTGGGAAAGTAGCTGAGGATTTTGGAGCATATCATTAAGCACATGAAGCAAGAGGCTCATTAAGCAACACCTCATCCCTCCTTGATAGTATTGGCTTTTCCTATGGACTCAATGTGATCTTGGATCACTAAAATGTAAAATGAAGAATCTTGAGCTTGAGGCTTTAGCCAATCCTTTATCCTTAGCATCTTGAAGGAATTCCCACAACCTTTAGTCCATGCCACTCCATTGTTGAATTTATCTGAAACATGCTAGATAGAAACATTAGTCCAATAAGAGATATGTTGTCATCAATTATCAAAACCACCTAGGGAGCACTTGTGATTTCAAGAGGACTAGGGCCTCTATAAATAGGACTAGCCACCACCATAACAAGGGAGAGGACGAGAGGGGGATCCAGATCATCCTCAAACACACTGGTTCACCAAGAACAAGAACACCTCTCCTCAGGAGGCTGTTCTTCGCTTGTAACTATTCATCCTCAGCCAAAGAGGCAATCCACCACACCACACTAGAGTAGGGTATTACACGACGGTGGCCCGAACCAGTATAAATCTTGTGTCTCGTGTTCTTCAGGTCCGTTAAGCTAAGCCATGAGATCGTTGAGTGTGCGAGCTAGAGAGGGGGAAGATCTCCGTGCGCATCCTAGTGTTCGAACCTCAAGTGTTTTGCCGGAACCCGAAATCCGACATTTGGCACGCCAGGTAGGGGTGCACCGGAGTCGTCCTTCCACTAGTCACTCCACCGACACTCCGCAGCTGCAATGTCTGGCGACCCAATGACCAACACCGATCGGAGGGGAGCTTATCCACCCCGGGCGGCCTCGCCTGCCCAAGAAGAACTCAACCCCGCGCCCCAGGCAGCACGCACATCGCCAAGCGCTGCAGGGCACGGGCGGCGCGGTCAAGCGCCATCCACCCTTAGTCCATGCCAAGTACGAGCATCTACAAGGGCTTCAAGCCACGTCGCGGCCACGACGCCACACACCCGACGGGAACAAGCAAACATGAGGGCCGCGCTCATGGTGGCTCGCGAGCTTCTGCGATGCCGGCTGATGGAGAGCGGCCGGGATGCGCTGCTGGAGCGCGTCGCCGAGCTACCGGACGCTGCGGCCTTAGGAGCGCCTCCTTTCTGCTCTCTGCTTACACCTCCGGCGGCGGCCAGATCGCATGGTGGGCCTCGCCGCACGCGTGCACCCCCGGGCGCGCCTCTGGGCTCCATCAACACTGGTGTGGCCAACGGCACCGGACGCCCAATCGCACCCCCGCCACCTCCAACGAGCACAGGTACGAGCGTTGACGCCTACGACCCCGGCGGGATGCCGCCCTACCAACCTCTAAGCGGTGCGCTGGGCCGGACGACATGGAACGTGGGGCACTACGGCGAGGTCTTCGAGGCGGCGGCCTCGGAGGCCTACGTACCCCGCATGATGGATCAGGAGTACGCGCTGGAAGACGACCCCGGCTCGTTCCTCGAGCTGAGTTGGGAGGAGGAGGCACTAGAAACCGGGGCCTCCCAGGAGCCTCTCGGAAGCTTCAGCAACCATGCCAGCAACAACAGCTACAGGGTACCACTAATCTCTCAGGAGCAATCTTACGCTAACCATGGGTCATAAGAGGATCATGTCACGGTGGCGGATGGCCGCCCTAGCTCGGCGGCCCCCTTCCGCCTTGGGGAGCGCACTGGGGCTGCCGGGGAGGAGCCGGGAGCAAGGCCCCTCCCCGCATCGCACGGAGCAATACACCCCCCACCCACGACTAGTGGTAGCACTTAGCTCCGCGCTGGTGAGAAGACAAGAAGATTAGACTAGGTGCCGGACGTGGCCATTTGCTTTCGATCTCTCTTATTTGTAGCCCTGTATTCTGGCTTTGGATTTAAGTTGAAGCTGAATTTTCATTAATAAGCTTGGGAGTGTCTTTTCCCATTCGTGCGATTTCTTGCGATTTGGCTCCTGGCCTTGGTTCAGGGTTCACCCCTGCTGCCTCCCCCCTCGAGAGCTCCTCGCGAGTGGGGGCTGGGCACAGCACGCGCGTGCTGCGCACACATCCCTCCATGGCTAACACTCGCTTCTCGCGAGGCACTCTCGGGCGGATCGGCAGGCTCCCCCGGAACACAAGACCCCGTGGCCCGTTCCAGAACTGGCCTGGACAAAGGTAAAACCGCAGCAGTAGGCTCATGGCGGGACTCGCGAATTTATGAAAACACATCTTTAGCCTAGCCTAAGAACAAAAGCAATAGTCTGTTTACATGAGGGGCTTCACCTCCCAAAATGCTCTTACAACCTTCAGGGCCGTGCCCGAGATTCACATGCATGGTCAGCGACAAAGAAGCGTGGGTTCAATCAGACATGTCGCTCACCGCTTCCTCTGGGTCGCCCTCAGACGCATCACTGGCATCACTGTCACCATCGCCGACGTCTCCGTCATCGTCGCCGCCCTCGCCATCGTCCACCACGTTGACTCCATCTGTAGAAACCACCACCGTGTCATCCTCCGGGGTGATGGCCATGACTAGGGCATCCACAGGGTCCTCAACCCAGCATGCCAGGTCATCCCGAATGGCCTGGGGGTAGGTGTTCTCGAGATGGCTGAAGATACGGGAGAACGTGCGCTTGAGCAGGCCACGGCTCCGCTCCTCGAGAAGCACGCGAGCCTTCTCGGATCGATTCTCCAAGCGCGTCACCACGTCGGTGAAGAAAAGGAGGTGACTGGCATAGTCGTCCGAGTGGGGATGAGGCGCATTCTCATCACAGACGGCGCCCAGCACCACGTTGGCTCTGGTCCTAAGGTTTTGGAGCATGGGGGCGTGCTCGCGCTCCAGCGTCCACTGCCGGAGCACTTCCTCCCTGCCCCACTGCGCGGAGGATTCAGTGCGGGCGACCCGCTGCTCAAGAGAAGCTAGCTCGGCACGTGCGGAAGCCAGCTCGGCTGCACTGAAGACATGGCGGCTACATCGGCTCCCTCGCGATGTTCGGCTTCGTCGAGCCCTGACCTGAGGTCCTTGCTCCTGCCCACAGCCTCGGCTTCCACAAGCTTCCACTTTAGGTCATACTTGCCAACAAGGTCCGCGCGAGCCTAGGCCGCTCGGCGATCAACTTCCTCCTGGGCCTTGGCCTCGCGTGTGCCGACATCGTCCTCAGCTTCGGCAACCAGGCGCTTCCTCGTCTCCAACCGCTCAAGCTCAAGGCTGCACTCCGCGGCTTCCTGCGCCAGTGCCTCCTCGCACCTCAGGATCTCTTCCTCCTTAACAGGCGTCCCCCTCATCGACGCTAGGGCGGCCTTGCGCGCCTCCACTTGCTGCTCAGGGAAGCACTCCAGTCTTGGAGCTCCCACGCGTGCTTCTCTACAATCTCATGACGTCGATCAGCTTCCCGAGCTTCTTCCAAAGCGCGGGTGCATGCTTCACGCGAGGTTGCAAGAGATGCCTCGGCCTTCGCATTATCAAGCTCATGTTGGTGGCGCCGAAGGTTGATGGCCACCTTCAGCTTATGCCACTCCTCCACTAGCCGAATACCCTCAGCCTCGAGGCACGCGTCTACATCCGCGAGCTCCTCGCCAAGCCGGTTCATCGCGCCATCGCCTCCCTGAAGAGCTCGTGGCGGACGACGCTCCTTTCGTGCGCAGCTTTGAGCACGCAGCTGGCTCCGCCCTCCATAGCAGGGGCCGCCTACGGGACCTCCATCAGCTCGCCCCTTTCCTGCAGGGGGCTGGCGCCCCTCCGGACACTGACAGGGCTTCAGCAGGAGCCCGGCTGGGATGAGGCTCACCACTCGAAGAAGGGACCAAGACCGGAGCCATCCAGTCGCCGTCCATAACCGGAGGAGGAGACCTTGGCACACTCGTCACACCCCTCGACGAGGCCACGAAGAAGAGGCGGCAAGAGCACTCCTCCACTGCCTCTCTGACCGGCCGTGTGATGGGGGCAGCGTGCCGGCTTGGGATGCTCGGGGCCAGTGCAAGACTCGAGGTAGGAGGAGGTTGCCTCACTAGGGGCTTCGTGGCCTTGGCAGATGGGATCCTAGAAAACCACCGTCAGGAAGGGAAGCAGCACTCGTGGATTTACAGAGATAAGGTACTTACTCATCTACGGCAATGTACTTCCTATGTTTCAATGGCCGGACGGCACCACTGCTACAGCTCGGAGACCCCTTCCTCTTTCGGAGTGCCGAGAAGTCCACACGGAACCGACCCAAGCATCGCACGTGACGACCAACGCGGTGCGCAACTGGCGAAGCACCCAAGGAGACGACCTCAGGAGCGCCATGCGGAGGAGAGCTAATGGGCTCCGCCTCACGATGACCTGTCGAGGCCTCAGGAGCTTCGTCCTCAGGAACAACGGGTAGGAATCACGGGTTCCCGAGGATGACACCTCGGGAGCCCCAGGCAGCATCAACACCTCTGCGCCCGTGCCTCAGGCCTCCAGCGGTGCTTGCCCCCCTGCGTCCACTCCTGGGTCCAGCTTGGTGCCAGTAGCAGGAAGAGGAACCACAATGATGGGGTTCTCATGGGGCCCCACAAGGCCAACTAGGCGCAGCCCCCCTGATCAAAGGAGGGCATCTGCCCCACGAACTCCACCCTGTTCGAGAAGTCGTACAAGCAACAACCTGCTTGAGGCAAGTCAACCGGCGAGGATCGTCGGCCAAGACCTCAAGCACCGTCCTTTGTGCCTCGTTCGAAAGCCCCGACGCCTGAAGCCTCATGCGATCCTGATCGCCGGTCAGGGCCCACATCGGCTGGGAATGGTGCTGGAGTGGGGCGATGCGGCGTCGTAGGAACTCCTTCATCACCTTGGGCGCTATCACATCGAGATCCTTCAGCCTCCTCAGCCGGAGCCAGACGAAGGCAAGACGGGAGCCCGCGAGCTCCTCGTGACCCTAGCCAGAGATGGGGACGGCGGGCGACGACAGAGGAGAGAGCTGAGGGCTGAGTACCCCGACATCAACACAAACCCACCGCATCCGAAACCTGCTTGTGGACGGTAGGAGATCAAAATCAATCCCCGAGCGGGCCGTCGCCTCCACGGCCTGAAAACACACGCACCCAGAGCACTGCCGTGGTTGGTCGGGTGCAGCGAGAAGAAATGGTGCAAGGGGGCCACAAAAGGAACAATACCCACCATGGCCTCGCAGACAAAGGAGAAGACGGAGAGAAGGGCGACATATTGGGGATCAAGGTGCAACATATGGATCTGGTAATGGGAAAGCACGACATCGAAGAAGGCGGAGAAGGGAGGAACCAGGCCGGCCCACAGAGCGTCAACGAAGAACGGGACCTCGGTGGCCGTCCCGTGAATGGAGGCTCGGGACGCAGGCTAGGCCACCGTTCCCCCCATTCATTGAAGCTGGTAGAGGAGCGCGAGGCAGACTTTATCCGTGGCCTCTTGATTGAGCACCCGCGATCGGCTGACGATAGGGGCTTCTTCCCTTTCTCCATCCGGTTCGGCGCCATGGCAATACGGGCAGAGCTCGAGTTGGATTGGAAGAGGAGGCAGAGGTACGAGGAAGCGAAAAAGTCGGGGAGTGTGTTGCCAGCAACGGGGAGGTAACTGTTGTCGGATTTCGGGTTCCAGCAGACCCTTGAGGTTCGAACAATGGGGTGCACGCGGAGATCTCTCCCCTACCGATCTACGTCCAATCTCCTCGCGTGGTCTAAGCTGGAAACAACGAACAACACAAGGGACACGAGGTTTATAATGGTTCGGGCCACCATTGTGGTGTAATACCCTACTCCAGTGTGTGGTGTGGTGGATTGCCTCAGGGGCTGATGATGAACAGTACAAGGGAAGAACAGCCTCGCGAGAGGTGTTCTTGAGCTGGTGCGATGAACAGCTAGGGTGAGTTCAGTCACCTCTCTCTCTCTCTCTCTACTAGGGTTCTACCGAATCTCTGGCCGTTTTCTCGATGTCTCCACTCTGAGGTGGCTAGCTCTATTTATAGAATCCCTGGGCCTCTCCCCAAATAATGTGTGGGAAGGGCGCCAACAATTGGCCATTTTGAAGGGGAACATATAGTACAAGTTATCCTGACCAAAGGTGGTCTTCGGCTGCCAAAAGCACTGGTGATGACGCCGTCTTCGGCTCCACGGTGACCTCCGTCCTACCGCTCTGCTGGTCTTGGTCTTGTTGCACCGGAATGGCAACCTTTGCCCGATGCCTTGGCCTGTGCTTGCCCCCTTTGCACCAAAGGGGAAACAAGGACACTGCGCAGGCCAGCGCCCGCCTGGTCTCAATCGTCATGGCTTGCGTCACGGGTTCCTCGCGAGATATCCCCGCCTTAATCTCTCCGCCTCCTCGCGAGCCTGCCGGATGAGGCTACCTCTGAGGAAGCTTTCTGTCACCCGCCCCGCGAGGCTTGGCCCCTCGTGTGGGTCCTGAGATTGAGCTGATGAAGATGGGCCGCGCTGGGCCCCCACTTGAGCCACGCCGCAGGCCGCAGGCAGGCAAGTCTGTGGACTCCCGTTCCTAGAACGACGAGAGTAGCCCCCGGGCCGGAGGCATGCCCGGGCTTGGCCTAGCAGGAAAGCGAAGGGGTAAGCGCGACACACCGCTGGCCCCAACAGCCTGCGGCCTTGGGCGCCGCGTGGCGGTTCACTGGACGTGGGCGTATGCGCTTCCCACGATGCCTCAGCGACCACACGACTTGACATGACCCTACATGCAGAGAAACCGGTCATGATTACCTGCGATCGTGGTGCTCGGCGGTTGGCCTCCTCCGGCTATAAGTACGGGGCTGGGCAAGCCCCTTCAGTCCATCCTTCTTGATGCTCCTTTTCTTCTTCTTGGCTACTCGCCGTTCCCGTTGCCCCAAAGAGATTCACGGCCGTGGAGAAAGGAAAGGCCCCCCGGGCAGGGCCTGACCCCCCCTGACGAAGCGCGGCCGAGGCCGCCCTCGCAAGTATACCGCGGTCCCCGTGGTAGCCTCCCTTGGCCATGGAGGTGGTTCCCTGCGCTGTGGTGAGAGCCCGGTTGTCGACGGGGGGAACGCCGTGGGTGTGCGCCCCCCTAGGCCATGCTTTTCGCTCTGCGGAGGTGCCGCCGGAGTTCGTCGTGTGGTCGGCGGACCCATCCAGCACCCGGCTCTAGCTCCCCCGTTTCTTCGTTGATGAACTGCCGGCCAGCGCTCGGTGCGGCTTCTGGCTCCAGGCAGACGGCTGCTGCAGCAGGGCCTCCTGGGCTTCGCTGGAGGTCTCCATCTCTGGGAACGGGGCTTTGACACACGGCTGGCAAACATTTGCCCGCGCATGCAGCCTGGGCCGATGGTGTACCCTGTACTTCAAGTTCGATGGTGACGCCACCCTCTACATGAGGGTGTTTGGGGAAGATGGTCGCCGTGCCGGGTGCTGCCCTGAAGACGATGACCGCGGCCGCCTGCCCAGCCCCGGCACTGACCAGGATGAAGATGGCGACTGGTGTATAGCAGGCGGTTCTCGGGGTTCGCTGAGCTTCGGCGACCCCCTCTCAGGCAGCAGCTCCTCCAGCGGTGGCCGCGACCAGCCCCCGCGCCGTCGCGCCTGCCTGGGTGAAGGTAGCGGGTTAGCCCGCCGTCGCACCCCGATGAAGCAAGAGGAGGTATCCGCCTGAGGCCCAGGAGTAGCTCGAGCCTTCGCTGTGGGTTGGCGCAGGACGAATCGCGCCCGTTTTGTTTTCTTTCTTACCAGTCATGGTTGTGTGGGCGGTCGGCCTAGGTCCCGCGCTCGTGTTGTGATGCCCGTGGGGCACGGACTGGGAGGGGTGCTCGCGCAGAGGACTCGGATAGGAAAGCTCCAAACGATCAGGGCAGAAAACACTCGCGAGGGCGCCCGCGACTCCCTCACAAGACTTGTGCGAGAGAAAATGAGGCAAGCGAGCGAGAAAGACAAAGAGTCACAAGCCAGGAACGTCAGCAACTCCAATAAAACTTCAAATGGGAATAAACAAGCCAACTGCAGAAAGCAAATGGGAAAGCCACGTCCGACACCTATTCTAGTCTTCGATGTCTTCTCACCAGCGCGGAGCTAAGTGCTGCCACTGGGCGTGGGCGGGAGCCCCCGAGGCCCGAGGGCGGCACTCCAGAGACTCCGGGGCGTGTACAGCCCCACTCATTATTACGTGAGAGTGTCACGGGCGGCGAGCTTCACAGGCATTTTCCTTCTTCACAGGCACCGGGCCTTTCCCAAAATGCAGCAGCTTCACAGGCATTCGCCTTCTTCACAGGCACCGGGCCTTTCCCAAAACGCAGCAGCTTCACAGGCATTCGCCTTCTTCACAGGCACCGGGCCTTTCCCAAAACACAGCAGCTTCACAGGCATTCGCCTTCTTCACAGGCACCGGGCCTTTCCTAGGCGCTAGGCCTCACTCAGGGATAGAACCTCCGGTGATGTTGAATGTTCCACACATTTTGGATGGGTACCCCCTCCGTGGTCTCCAAGCGTGTGGAGCCAGGCCTGGAAACATGAACAACCTTGAATGGGCCCTCCCACATGGGAGAGAGCTTGTGCAGCCCCTCCCTGGAGAGAACCTGTCTGAGCACGAGATCCCCTACCTCAAGAGTTCTAGGGCGGATGTTGCGGAAGTGATATCGTCATAGCGCCTGTTGGCCTTGACGCTCACAGTACGGCTTCTCGACAGCGTTCCTCCCCCAGCACGAGATCCGTCCCCTCCATGGCGTCCTGCTGCGTCTCGTCGAACGACAGGACCCGTGTGGAGCGACGCCTGACCTCGTGAGGGAGAACAGCCTCTGCTCCGTAGATGAGGAAGAACGGGGTCTTGCCAGTCGGCTTGGTCGCAGTTGTGCGGATTGACGAGGAAGCTGGTTGATTATGTAGCATTACTGCACATGTTAGCCTCGTTATCGTCCATTTGGTGGACATTATAAGATCTGTATGGACTCTTGCATAAATTTAGAATCAACCCAATGGTTTTGAAGAGGTTTAGCTCTATAGTCCTCTTGTAAGGATTAAACGTCATCTATCATTGTACTTACATTAACAGCTACTCCCTACGTCCCATAATATAAGAACGTTTTGTGTAGTACACCAGTGTTCAAAACACACATATATTATGGGAAGAGGGATTGGTTCATTGTGTAGCATTCTTCATCTAATTTCCCTCGCCCACCATTTACTAAAAAATATCATATGTATATTTAATCTTACCAAAAAGATGAACACACAGACAATGCCAGTGCAGAAGTGTAGCCCATTGCTGTTGTCTGTACATTTTCTCCTGTAACACTTGTACTTCAAGGGATTGGTAGTTGATTATGTAGCATCAATCTGCATCTTATCTTCCTTATCCTCTATCCCTTCTAGTATTATCATATCTATAATTACGCTCTACAAAATGTAGAGTACATGGCAATGCTTATGAAGAAGATTATGTGCTAAAATTCTTGACTTATCCTTCCCTTGACATGGAGAAGCTCATTATAAACACGGTGTTAACTGTTAATGTAAGTCAGTCCTTCTAAAGCCTTTATCCTCAATTCCTGTTTAATTTGCTCATACTCCCTATCGTTAGCTACTGTCTAGTTTGTTGTTTCTATCAAAATGCATGTTCGCAACAACCGTAAGTTCCATGTTTTACTTGTAAAACCAAATTCCTTATTCATACCATGCACATTACTCAACACTCCCTATATATATGCTTGTTTTTGTGGATATATAATCCAGTGTGTGGCGAAGCAGCCCACGTTTGCACCTTGTCATCTCCTGTTTTAGCTTACTCATGTGGCTGATGATATGAGCAATATGCCATGCATATTAACCAAAATAGATACAATGATTGTCTTTACCCTTCATCTATGCTTGTTATGTTGACATGGTAATCGAGTAGTGTGGTGAAGCTCCCCGCATTATGAACAATGCCAAATTATGCTATTGATACTTTGAACTTACTCTTTATTTTCTATTTGAAATTGGATGGAATTGAAAGCACAGTTATCATCTTTGTTTAAACACGTGCAAAACCTATCATCTCTCTGCTTGTTTCAGGGTGAAATGGCTGATGGCATGCACAAGTCTACTGAAGGCTATGAGACAAACCAAACATATATTGCAGCAAAGAAGGCAAAACATCTTGAAGATAGCGAGACAACCCCAAAGTCTTGCCTTGATGCCGTGTTCAAGTTACTTGAGACTAGCAGTCAGAGAAGCTCATAGAATTCGCCGTCTGAATCAGTTCGACTTCTTCAGTCCCAAGTTCAAGAAGAAAGGCATTCTGCAACTCAACTTCGACTTGAAGTCCTATCTCTAAGAGAGATTGCGGAGAACACCAATGAGAACCTCATTGCTAAAGAGCTACACATGGAAGCTATGACCGACATGCTAGGAAAGTATCATGGCCTTGCTCAGCAGCTTGCACAGCAGTTCCTGCGCAAGGATAACCTTTCTTGAACTGTCTTGGAAGTGGTCTTGGTTTAGTATTATTTTGTTACGCTCCAATGGTGCCCGGTTTTTGTAATCTGCTTCTTCGTTGCGCTTTATGAGCACTGGTGGCGAACTTCGATGCCTGGTGGATGTTATTTACCATAAATCCTTTATTGTATAATGTTGGTTTATTCTAAGTTACTATGCCGTAATTTCTTTATTGTAGAGAGTAGATTTGTTCTTAATTCCTACTATTTACTTCCATCATTTGCTATCGGAAAAAATCTGATGTAGTCGACCGGGCCGAAACATTCGCCTCTAATGGGCCTGCTTTTTAGCGGGCCACAATTGGGCCGGCCTGCAACTTTCTTGGGCCTGAATGGCCATTGGGGCCTTCACACTTTGCGCCAGGCCCACAACTTACTCAGTCCTATATTTGTCCCAAATTTTAGTTCGGCCTTTAGTGGACCCAGCGCTTAGTTGGGCCCATGTAGCTTTGGGCCATTAACAGGTTGAATATTCTGTTGGCCTGTTACGGCCCAGAAGAAACCATGGGCCTTTAGCAGGACGAATATGCATGTAGGGCCTCAATTTTCACTAGTTGTCCATGGGCCTTCAGCAGGCCGAAATGCAGACTAGGCCATTTTTGGCCCAGTTATATGACGGGCCATTGCTAGGCTGAAACATATCTCCGGCCTTAGTTGGCCCACTGATATCATGGGCCTTCAAGAGGCCGAAAGCTTAGTACAGGCATCAATGGGCCGAATTATACGGCAAGCCTTTAACAGGCCAAAGTCACGTTGGGTTGAACTGTTGCCACCTTTATCACGGGCCGTTAGTGGGCCAGATGTTGCGTCACACCATATATGGCCCATGGGTAGTACGGGCCATTCCCTAGCCGAAAGACACAACAGGCTGAAACGGGCCCATGTCTACATCGGGCCTCTAACAGGCCAAAAGTCACTGGGCCGTAACTGGGCCCAAATATTCGGCGAACAATTAACGGGCTAGATCTGGCTTCGGGCCGTAAATGGACCAACTTTAAACTGGTGGTTATTGGGCTGGCCCACTAGTACAAGAGTAAGTAGTGCATGCCTTTAACTTGGCCAACCTTTTTAACCTATATGGGCCTCTATTGGGCCCTGCCACGTGTTGAGTATCATAGGAATGTCTCCTCGATTGGACGGACGGCATGTGGCCCACCGAGGAGCAGACACGTGTGTCCTCTAACCAATGATGATTTTACACATGGAAAATTCCCATTGGTCCGGGTTGTTAACGGGTTATCGGATCCAAACCGGAACCCAATAGATTAACGGCAACCTGTTATGGTGGATGCCACGTGTCTGTTACCCTTGACGAAAGCATATCCATGACACACCATTTATCATCATGGAAGTGGACACTTCCGTGATGATAATTTTGGTAATGTCATGGAACACTTCTATGACAACACAGGTATGACTATCTTGATTCTGTCATAAAATCGTCCTGGATGTACATGCATGACAAAAAAACATGACCTATTGTGAGAAACACGTATCATCACGGAAGTGTATTTTTTTGTAGTGGAGGTAGCACACATTGGGTAGGATGAGCGGCGCCGCAGGCCGGGTTGGCGCTGTTGGGTCCCCCAGGTGCTCCAAGAAGGGGCGTGCGGGCGTGGCGATGACCGGCACACGCCGCCGGCATCGTTGGCAACGTAGGCAGGGTGCAGAAGGGCGACACACCCCTACAGGCGGCATCAAGCAGCTCGGTGATAGACTCTAGCAGGGCATCGCGGCCGCCTTTTGCCAACCTACATCACAGCAACTCTTGCGCCACGATGAGCACTCTCGCATGTTCGCCTGCTCCCGATGAGTGTGTGGCGCCGTCGCCATAGCATAGCTGAAGATCGTGTGGTGGCGCGAGTACGGCGGGTGCGAGGGTGGGCGGCGGCGGCCCGCGCCACCCGCGACTGATGACATTGGGCCGCTTGCAGGCCGCTAGGAGAACGGAGTGGAGATCCTCTTGGGCGGACGACACTGCTAGGGCAGGCCAAGCAGCCCAGTTCTCCACGTGAGCCCTCAGAGTGTCAGCCATGAGAATGGCGGGGCGGTGGTGAATCGAGTAGAAGAAGAGGGGCTCCGACGTACCCCTACCTGGCGCGCCAAATGTCGCATTTTGGGCTCAGCAGACCCTTGATAGATTCGAACTCTAGGATGCTGTCGGATTTCGGGTTCCGGCAGACCCTTGAGGTTCGAACACTGGGGTGCACGTGGAGATTTCGCCCCCTACCTACCTGCACCCCTCCGCCATGCTAGGATCTAAACTAAGGAAAGAACAACACAAGAGACACAGGGTTTATACTGGTTCGGGCCACCGTTGTGGTGTAATACTCTACTCCAGTGTGTGGTGTGGTGGATTGCCTCTTGGGCTGATGATGATGAACAATACAAGGGAGAACAGCCTCGCGAGGGTCTGTTCTTGGCTGGGGGGATGAACTTCTCGGAGGAGTTCAGTCACCTTTTTCTCTCTCTCTCTCTGCTTTCCTCCAACTCAGCGACCATGATTTCGACCCTAGCTTGTTTCTGGGTTGGTTGATTCTCGATCCCCCTACCCTGGGGGTGGCTAGTCCTATTTATAGAGGCCCCGGTCCTCTCCCCAAATATTGAGCGGGAAGGGAGCCAACAATGGCAGGCTAATTTGAAGGGGGACAGCAAGTATCAGCTATCCTGACAAAAGCAGTGTTCGCCTGTGCAAAGCTCTGGTGATGACGCCGTCTTGGGCTCCACGGTGACCTCCATCTCGTAGTCCTCCTGGTCTTGGTCTTGTTGCATCGAAATGGAAACCTTTGCCTGATGCCTCGGTACTCCGCGGCTGCACATGCCCCCTTTGCACCAAAGAGGGAAGGAGGACGATGCGCGGGCTGGCACCCGCCTGGCGCCCTGAGTCGTCACGGCTTGCGTCACGCGCACCTCGTGAGGTACCCCGCCTTGATCTCTCTGCCTCCTCGTGAGCCAGCCTGATGAGGCCGTGCTTGAGGAAGCTCCGCGTCATCCGCCCCGCGAGGCTTGGCCCCTCGCGAGGGTCTTGGGTTTGTGTTGGTGAAGACGGGCCGTGCTGGGCCCCCCTTTGAGCCACGCCGCAGGCCGCAGGCAGGCAAGTCTGGGGACCCCCATTCCCAAAACACCGACAGTCGCCCCCGGGCCCTAGGCGCGCCTAGACTTGGCCATGCAGGGAGGCGGAAGGGCAAGAGCGAAGCGCCGCAGGCCCTAACAGCCTACGGTCTTGGGCGCCGCGTGGCGGTTGATTGGACGTGGGCGTCTCCACTTCCCCACGACGCCTCGACAACTGCACGGATTGGACAAGTTCCTGCATGCAAAAACGGGTCATGATTACCTGCGATCGTGGAGGCCGGCGGTTGGCCTTCGCCGACCATAAGTACGGAACGGCGCGCGCCCTTCCAGTCCACCCCTCCTTGCTTCTCCTTCTTCCCGATCCTTGCTCCGTCTTGCCGCGATGGCTCCGATCCGCCGGTTCTCGACGGCAGAGAAGGGAAAGGCTCCCCGAGAGGGGCTAGACCCTCTCCCGCCGAAGAAACGGCTCATCCCCCATGGCCCGGAGGAAAGGGCCCTTCAGGTGATGCCGAGGCCTTGGGGCGAGCGGGCGCCGCCGGGGTTCCCGCTTCCAGTGTACGCCCACATCGAGGGCCCCAAAGGAGTTGATGCTGACCGCCACGGGCGGCGCCGCCGTCAGCGCCGCCGGGTCACTAAGGTGTGGGTCGTCCCCCCTGGGGTCCACACTGAGGGCTCCTTCCAAGAGTTCGTGCTCCACGTTGCCATTCCTCTTCAGTCTTGGATCCGCTTTCCTCCCTTCTTCGCCTCCATCATCCCGCAGGGGGAGCCCCTGGAGCTCTGGCTGCAGCACACCGGCTGCAGCACCCTCGTGACCGAGGCAGAGGTCGCGGTTGTCGCCCCGGGCGAGGTCTACATGACCCGGGGCTGGAGGGAGATCACCCGGGTTTGCAGGACAAGGGGAGTCTTTGCGATCCACTTGGACTACGATGGTGCTTCGGTGATGCTTTTCAAGGTCTTCGATGCGAGCGGGCGCCGGCTGGAGTGCTGCCCCGGGGAAGGTGGCCAGGGCCCTGCTGTGACGAGGACTGGGCACGCCACCCACTCCCTTGGAGGTTCCTCAGGTGGTGGAGGCGTCGGAGGTTCCAGCGACTCCGGCGAGCTCTTCGCGACTCCGGAGACGAGCGACGACAGCTACGAGCCCCCGAGCCGGCGCCGCTCCTGGAGCAGGGCGGGCTCATCAGGCCGCCGCCGACTCTGATCTGGATGGGGTTGGCGTCGGTGCTTGACGGCCCACTGTTGATGATGGCGTCTTTTGCAGGGATGCACGTAGTTTGTGTCCCTTTAGGATCCGTTCCCTGCGAGGAATCAAAAACGCGTCACGTAGGGGCTTGTAAGGTGCCTGTGATCCTGTCTTGTATATATAACCCTTGTCGTAGAATTGCGCGAGTTGCTCATTCCATCTTAGCTTAGTCCTCCCTTTCGAACCTCATGAGGGCTTGGTGCTCTGCACCGACAGGTCCCAGTCCCAAGGCGGCTTCAGCCGTCGCTGGTATGCCAGGTCGCGATGCCGTGGTCAAGGCCAGGAGGTGAGCGACCCGGAGTCCGGTAGGAGCCCCTGAGTCGCCATGCTTAGAAGGTCCCCTTTGGCGCCCAAGCAGCCGTCGTTCGGTGAGAAAGAAGAGCGGCGTCGCTAACATGGGATAGCATTAGGTGCGGGGATGGTGCCACGGTAGCTGGCGCTTCCGGGCGATGACTTATCTCGAGGATCAGGGGCCGCTCCCTGGTGTGTTGCCGGGTCCGTGCATCGGCAGGCACGAGGTTGCTTGGCGAGGTCCTCGTGTATCTCTCCCCTCTCGCTTTTGCTCCCCTTTATGCTCTATGTCCTCGGGTCCCGGCCCTCGAGCGAGTCTCAGCCGTCGCTGGTATGCCAGGTCGCGATGTCGTGGTCAAGGCTAGAGGGTGAGGGCTGGAGAGCCAGTAGGAGCCCTGAGGCGCGATGCTTAGGCACCCCCCCTTTAACGTGCAAGCGGTTCGCACGGATGAGAGCGAAGGAGACACCGCAAGGGACTCGCCTGACGCAGCTCCTTCGGAAGGTCCTGCAGGTCCATCATAGAAAAAGCAAAGGGTTTCCATGACAATTGACGGTCAGCCGTGGGTTGCTTCCGAGGGGTAGTGAGGCACTGAAGGCTTGACGAGGTGACGCAATGCGGGGCTGCCGCGGCCAGAGCTTAGCCATCCAGGTTTGTCGGCGTTGCAGGGACGGACCCATGCGCAAGCGTCGTGCCATTTGGGAGCAGCTTCGTTAGTTGGCGTCAGCTGAGCAGACAACTGGGTAAAACACATTAGCCGCGAAGGAGTGGATTCGTTCAAAGAGATGTTGGGAATGCGAACATCACTGGGTC
>NC_041386.1:296510566-296538144 GCF_002162155.2 Triticum dicoccoides | reverse complement strand
GGGGGGTCATGCGGCCCGAGGGGCGCCCCCAACAAGGTAAGCTAACAACATGGAATAAAGGGATACATGCCGTAGGGACGGATCCACGCGGCCTGGGAATAATGCATCCCTGGGGGCGCTCCCAGCTGGAAGTAAAACTCGAAAGATGTCACCTGATGATGTCGAGGACGAAGGGGTGTTGGTGTAGCAGGCTCGATGGGCTGCGGGAGCCGATCCTCACGAGCCCCCAGGCCCAGGGGCCTTGGGAGGCTCTGGAGGCGCTGGCGGCTCCTCGCGGGCCATCTCCATCTCTGCCAGGGCTGCGGAACGCTTGGCCTCTCGTGCCTCCATGATGCCCCTCATGAGGCGCTGGTATGTGTCAGCCGTGTTCGGCAAGCCGTAAGGCATGCGAACGTAGCTGTGGGGTGGCCCTCCGCAGCGCCCCACTCGCGAGGGCCAGAGGCGCTCCATATGTTGATGCAGACGCGCAGCCCACCATCCTCGCCTGGATGGGGGGCCACTGCTGGCAAGTGGCGGCCGCCTTTCATGACTATTGACTCCTGTAGCTCCTGAATGGCCATGCTGACGAACTCCTGAGGATTTGGATCTCCTTGCCTTGCTCCTTCTCGAGGGAAACGTGCTTGAAAAGACGCCTCCATGTGGTGCCCAAGCGCCTCCCTCGTGACCCTAGCCAGGTCGGTGGCCTTCTAGGGGAGAGCCCCCGAGCCCTGCCTGAGGAGGGCACCGGGCGCACTTTCCTATGCGATGGAGGGAGGCTCCCCCTGGGTAGGCGCGAGCCTAGAGGGGCCTGCCTCCTGAGTGGTCGGGCCTGACGATGTCTTCTTCTTCTTGGGGGTGGTCTCTGGAGGCCTTCTGCTTCCATGATCCGGGTCTTCCAGTGACGCGGCCTGAAAGGCTCGTTCCAGGGAACAAACCGCGTCCTTCTCTTCACAGGGCACCATGATGACTCTGCCGCTTCCTGGCATCTTGAGGATGTTGTAGCCGTGGTGAGTTACGGGCATGAACTTGGCCAGCGCTGGGAACCCAAGGATGGCGTTGTACGGCAGGCGAATGTGAGCGACATCGAAGTCGATGAGCTCGGTGCGGTAGTTGTCGCGTGCCCCGAAGGTGACAGGGAGGCGGACCTGCCCAATCGGGACCGTGGAGCCGTCAGTGATACCGGAGAAGGGCTTGGTTGGCTGAAGCTGGCTGTAGGGCACTTGGAGGTTGTTAAACGTCTCCACGGACAGGACGTTGAGCCCTGCCCCTCCATCGATGAGGGTCTTGGTGACCACCACGTTGCTGATGATTGGGGAACAAAGCAGCAGGAGGACTCTGGCTATAGCCGCACACTTGAGCTGATCTGCTGAGCTAAACGTGATGGCGCACGACGACCACCTGAGGGGGCGCGTGGCTTCGAGCCTGGGGAGGACTGCATTCACCTCGCAGGCGAACTGCTTGAAGATGCGCTGAGAGGCTGGGGCTTGTGCTCCGCCCAAGATGCAGGCGATTGCGTGCGGCTCCTGGAAGCCCCCAGCCTCTTCGTCGTGGTGGCAGTCCTCGTTTCTCCATGGCTGTGGCGGCAACGATGGGAGGCCTGCGTTGCCTTGCGGGTGATCCTCGCGAGGCAGATCCCTCCAGTCTCCCTCGTGAGGCTGATCCCTCCATCCTCTCTCGCGAGGCGGGTCTTGCCAGCGATCCTCGCGAGGTTGGTCGCGCCACCCTTGGCGCGGCCCACGGTCTTCCCAGCGTCCTGCGTTTCTTCCTCCTCCTCGGCCGTAGCCCTTGTCACTGCGGTCGGGGCGACGGCCGATCCTTCCTTCTCGCACGGCTCGGAGTTCTTGACATTCGTTGGTGTTGTGGGTGTGGAGGTCGTGGTACACACAGTACCGGCTGCCCTTGGAGGGTTCGGGCTGATCTCTGCCCCGCTTGGTGTCTGGTTCTGCCACGAGCACGACAGCCCCCTTGCGCTTCACGTCCTTGGCCTTGGGGTTCTTCTCTTCTGGGTCCGTGGCAGGCAGCTCGAGGAGGGAGAGACGGCCTTCCTCAGCCCTGGCACACTTGTTTGCCAAGTTGAACAGCTCCAAGGAAGTGCACAGGTCTTCATGCATCGCCAACTCCTCCTTCATCTTGACGTCGCGCACGCTGTCGGAGAAGGCCCAGATGATGGCCTCCTCAGTCACCTTGGGAATCTTGAGGCGTGCGTTGTTGAAGCGCTGGATGTACTTCTGCAGGGTTTCCCCGGGCTGTTGCTTGATGCGGCGCATGTCGCTCACGGCGGGTGGACGGTCACGAGTGCCTTGGAAGTTGGCGATGAAGCGGGTGCGCATCTCCTCCCAGGATGAGATTGTGCCTGGAGCCAGGTTCAGGATCTAGGTGCGAGCCCCGTCCTTGAGTGCCATGGGGAACCAGTTCGCCATGACCTTCTCGTCTCCGTTGGCAGCTTCGATGCCTAGGTCGTAGAGCTGGAGGAACTCTGCAGGGTCAGCTGTGCCATCGTAGCGAGGAGGCGGGTGTGGCTTGAACTTGCCGGGCCATGCTACACTGCGTAGTTCGGTGGTGAAGGCGCGGCAGCCTGCTGTGGCCACAGGAGGCCTTGGGTGATGGAGAGCCTGGTCTTGCATGTCCCCATGCGCTGCAGCTGGGAGCAAAGCGGGGTCTTGATGCACAGGAGCAGGAGGATGGTCGCGACGTGCTGGAGTAGGGAGCGCCCGGGCAGCTTCTTGCGGGCGAGGGACTTCCTGGCAGCTCTGCTCTTGCTGCGCTGGCGCCTGATGGAGCAGGTTCCGCCCAGGGGCCACGCGCCTTGGGGCCATGGCGTCTTCTTGAGGACGAGGCGGCCGGGGCGCCGCCGGAGCCTCGTCACCCGCGCGGAGCGGGGTGCGGTGCAATGGAACGGACGGTGCAGGAGAGCCCCCTACGGCGCGGACGAGCTCGGCGACGTGGTCGAGCCATTCTTCGTAGACGTCGTCGACGGGACGGTAGCGCACGAGCTTGTTTGCCACGATGAGTGCAGCTCGAGCCTCCATGGGCGCGTGGAGCGTGCGGGACGAAGAACCAGCTGGGGTGAGCGAGGGAGTTGCGGTGTGGCCGTCTTGCCGCACGGACGGATGCTAGGACGATGCTTGCCCTCGTCCCCCGCCGGGCCGGTGGCAGCATTGACGGCAGGTGATGTGGAACGGCGTGGATGCCCGCTGACAGGGGCCGTCTGGGCGACGCGGGAAGCGAGTGCGGCCCGGCGCTCGGCGCGGGCCCGACGAGTGTCAGACATGGGCGTGACGGTCAGAGGAGAACGGGGCGGTGGAAGACGAATTCCGGCGCACCCCTACCTGGTGCGGCAAATGTCAGATTTCGGGTTCCAGCAGACCCTTGAGGTTCGATCACTGGGGTGCGCGCAGAGATTTCGCCCCCTACCTACCTGCACCCCTTCGCCATGCTAGGATCTAAACTAAGAAAAGAACAACACAAGGGACACAGGGTTTATACTGGTTCGGGCCACCGTTGTGGTGTAATACCCTACTCCAGTGTGTGGTGTGGTGGATTGCCTCTTGAGATGATGATGATGAACAATACAAGGGAGAACAGCCTCGCGAGGGTCTGTTCTTGGCTGGGGGGATCAACTGCTCGGAGGAGTTCAGTCACCTTTCTCTCTCTCTCTCTCTCTCTCTCTCTCTCTCTCTCTCTCTCTGCTTTCCTCCAACTGACCGACCCTGATTTCGACCCCATCTTGTTTCTGGGTTGGCTGATTCTCGATCCCCCTACCCTGGGGGTGGCTAGTCCTATTTATAGAGGCCCTGGTCCTCTCCCCAAATATTGAGCGGGAAGGGAGCCAACAATGGCGGGCTAATTTGAAGGGGGACAACAAGTATCAGCTATCCTGACAAAAGCAGTCTTCGCCTGTGCAAAGCTCTGGTGATGACGCCGTCTTGGGCTCCACGGTGACGTCCTTCTCGTAGTCCTCCTGGTCTTGGTCTCGTTGCACCGAAATGGCAACCTTTGCCTGATGCCTCGGTACTCCGCGGCTGCGCTTGGCCCCTTTGCACCAAAGAGGGAAGGAGGACACTGCGCGGGCTGGCACCCGCTTGGCGCCCTGAGTCGTCACGGCTTGCGTCATGGGCACCTCGTGAGGTACCCCGCCTTGATCTCTCCGCTTCCTCGTGAGCCAGCCTGATGAGTCCGTGCCTGAGGAAGCTCCGCATCGTCCGCCCCGCGAGGCTTGGCCCCTCGCGAGGGTCTTGGGTTTGTGTTGGTGAAAACGGGCTGTGTTGGGCCCCCATTTGAGCCACGCCGCAGGCCGCAGGCAAGCAAGTCTGGGGACCCCCGTTCCCAGAACACCGACAGTTGCGTCCGAAGAACTCAACCTCCCCAGTCTGCCTACTCACCATTCTCAGGGCGTAGATCAATGAACAAGAAGGAAACGGGACACATCAGTTTACCCAGGTTCGTGCCACCTTGCGGTGTAAAACCCTACTCCTGCTTTGTGGTGGCTTAGCCTCGAGATGGGCTGAGGATGAACTAGTATAGTGGAAAAGCAACCTCAGGAGGTTTGTTCTTGAGCTGGTGGCAGAGAGGATGATCTCCGTGATCCGGATCCCCCTCTATGGTGGTGCCTAGGCCCTATTTATGGTAGCCTTGGTCCTCTTCTCAAATGAAGGCGGGAAGGGATCCCAGAACGGACGAATTCGAAAGGAGACAACTAGTACATCTTATCTTGACAAAAGTAGTCTTCGCCTGCAAAGCCTCTGGTCGTGATGTTGCGCTGAGCTCGGCGATGACCTCTGTCCTGCCATCCTCGCGGTCTTGGTCTTCTTGCATTGGAATGGAAACCTTTGGCTAATTCCTCGGGACTCCGTGCCTGCACTTTCCTTCTTAGCACCCAAGAGGAAACTGATGTCCTGTGCCCGCTGGCTCAAGTCATCTAAACCTCGCGAGCTGAGGCTTCCATAGAAATCTCTGCTCCTCAGGAGCCAGCCTGAGGAGGCCACTCCTTCTGGAGGTCTTGGTGTCTCCTGCCTCGCGAGGCTTGGCCCCTCGCGAGGGTCTTGAGTTGTCGACGCCGAAGGTGGGACGTACTAGGCCGTCGATGGAGCCATGCCGTGGTCCGCAGGCAGGTATGTCTGGGTACCCCCGTTCCCAGAACACCGACAATCGCCACTCTGCGTTCCTCGCGGACCGCATGACACCCAGCGTCATCGGCCGCGAGTGGTGCTGACCGCCACCGGCCGCTCTCGCGCTACGCCGCAACCGCGGCACCACGCGATGTTCGAGCTAAGCCATGGCAATAACGCTGCACACCCACCGGGAGAAGGTGAACACGCGAGCCGTGCTCATCGTGGCACGAGAGCTGCGGCGATGCAGGCTAGCGGAAGGCGGCCATGACGCCTAGCTGGAGTGGCTCGCCGAGCTTCTCAATATTGCTTGCAGGGGTGCGACACCTTTCTGCACCCTACCTACAACGTAGACGGTGCTGGGGGCGCGTGCCGGCCCCTACTACACATGTGCGCCCCTCCTCGGGGGACCCGGAGGACCCCACAGCACTATCCTCGCACGCGAAGCCACTCATGCTACCCAGGGTACGCTACCTCAGGGCATGGCGAGCTCGAGCGGTCCCTCATGCTGCCGTGATGAGAAGACGCCCTACGGTCGTCATGACCTGGTGCCAAGCCTGGCGAAGAACGACGTGGGACGACCAGGCAACGACTCTGGCGTGACGGCTTCAGGCACCCCTGTACCTCCCTTGATGGACTTGCGGTATGCACCAAGAAGCAGCCCCTGCCCGTTCCCCTTGCCAGCCTGGGCATCGAGGCCACACAAAGCGAAGGCTCTTCACGAGCCGCCTCGGAGCTTCACCAACACCTTCAATGATTATAGCCACTGGGTACATCTGATATCTCAGGAGCACGATTACGCTAACCATGGACTGTAGGTGAACCAAGCCATGGCAACATCCATGGGCCTCAGGATGACAGCCCCACTATAGGTGCCGAACGTAATGCACTGGGAGCCGCGTCAGGGGGGCTCGGTGCGAGGACCTCCCCTGTGCCGCATGGAGCAAGGCGCCGCCACGATGGCGGTGCACACCACACAAAGGTGCCCCCCCCCCCGCCGGGGAAGGCGCCAGCGAGCCCTCCCCCCTAGCGGTTGGGGCTTGCGATCATCAGGGCACCGCTAGCATCCCCCTTGCCCCTTAGTCTCGTTTTGGTTTTTGGACTCCCCAATGATGGTCAGGAGAGGCGCAGGGCAGGGCCCTTGTTAGGCGCCAATGATGCCCGTGAAGATCTCCGCTTGTGACACATTCACGTAATAATGAGTTGGGGTTGTACACTCCTGGTGTCTCCTGAGCACTGCCTCAGGCCTCATGGGGGCTCCCGCCCACGTCCATGTGGAAGCACCATGCTCTGCGCTGGCTGTCGACACTGTCCCCCAATGACTATGCCCATGCAAAGTGGAAGCACTTAGCTCTGCGCTGGTGACAAGACTAGCTAGGTGCCGGACGCGGCTGTTTGCTTTTTCCCTTTTTCTGTAACCCAATTTGCCATATTTTAGAATGAGATTTGGAGTTTCATGTGCTTTGATGATGACATGTACCTAGGGTAGGGTAATAGGCCTGACCTAGACACCCTCCCCAAGGACACTACTCAAAGATGAATAGCATCCAAGGCATAGTAATGCCCACCGATTGGAATCTCCTCAGAGTGCAATACACTTCACCAGCAACTCCACTCGGATAACCCAATTCCATTCGACCATACAAGAAACCACTCGGAAGATAGAATACCTAAAGTCACTCAGGATGGCAACGGTCAGGCGTTCACTCCGTAGTGTTAATGATCATTTATATGACTTTATTGCTGGCATTACCAGTAACGCCTCACCTTTATGTACATTGAACCCTGTATAACTGAAGGCGGGAGGGGTCTGGCACACTATATAAGCCACCCCCTCCTCAGGTACAAGGGTTCGCACCCCTTTAATTTCACACATAATCCAGTAGACCACCTCAGGGCACTGAGAAGTAGGGCTATTACTTCCACCAGGAAGGGTCTAAACTCGTAAATCCTGCGTACACAACCTCATTGTAGCTAAGATCTTGTCTCCTCTTACATACCCCCTCATCTACTGTCAGACTTAGAACCATGACAGTTGGCGCCCACCATAGGGCAGGTGTCTTAGAGACTTCCGGTAAGGTTGCGACTTTTCCGATTCCCATCACCATGGTTTCTGGCGGAGGTTTGGCTGGGGGTCGCGAGATCCATCTCGGCGTGCTCGTTTTCGTAGCCGACGACTCAGCTTGGCTTGATGAAGCTCCCCTCGACATCGAGGCGCTCCCAGTCCGCGGAGCGACCCACTTCTGGGCGTGCACCCGCGGCGTCCTTCTGCGGCAGACGTCGACCCAGTATCGGTAGGTTCCCGCAACGTCTTCGCTCTTCGCTGATTGACGCCGCAAGCGATCCGGTCGATCGCGGCTCCAGCGGTGGATCAAGCATGCGGTGGCTCGCCGGTCGGCCACCCCTCAAGTCGCGGCAATCGAGCTCGGCGAATCTCTCTACGGGCTGTTCGACCTGTCTACTAGCTCTGTCCAGACCCTGTCTGAGTGCGAAAGCAGTGACCCTGCGGAAGAAGTCCTAATGGTCGACACGCCGTGCAGCCCGCCTGGTTTCCGCCGCAGCGACGACGGCGATGGCGGTGGTGATCCGTCACACGTTCATGAAGAATATCGTCCTCAAGCCCTTACTTCGCAGCAGCGAGAGGAGTTGCATCGTAGCAATTTGAAGGCACTCCACACTCCCATTGTTGGGGAAACCTCCAAGGCTCAGGCCTTGGAGACTGCTCGCCTGGCCACTTTGGCTGAGCGTGCACGACTGGAGAATCTCTAGCGTTCACTCGATGACTGTGCCCAACGGCTGGTCCCTGAATCCAGTTGATGATAGTGGCAATTATTTCCCCCGAGCATCAGTTATACCATAACCCAATTCAGAATCTTACTGCTACAACCCGCATAGCAGAGTCAATCCAGCCATACCAATCATAGGCTGGAAGTGGTTTGATGCATATTAGAGCGCTGCTCCGTGCAGCGGGAGAGCAGAACACAACAGTTTCCCAGTCGCGCAGTAGGATCCATAGTAGATCTGTGGTTGCGGATACTGTCCAGTCGGCTCACAGCCCAAGATCGCCTACGTGGCGTGAGGGCCATGGACACCATCAAGAACAGGTCATGGGTCGGAATTATGAGCAATATGATCATCGGGTCGGCCGTGAGGACCGTCATCGAGTGTCAACGCCCCCTCCGCGAGGCGGGTCGTATGCACCGCGGCGACCCGACGACAGGCGTCCGGATGGTGACAAGCAAAGGCATCCATTCCACCCTAGAGAACCTCGATTTGATGCATGATCGATTTTGGTACAAGGTTTGGTCAACCGGAATAGACCTCATAGAGAAGGACAAGACAGAGATCGACCAGCGAGCAGTCGAGTGCATATATCAGTGCCTGAGTGTTTCAGCAGTGCCATTAGAGCCGCAGACATCCCTCCCAACTTTAGATTGGCGAATGGGGCAAGTAAGTTTACCGGTGAATCCAAACCTGACACTTGCTTAGAGGATTACTGAGTGGCTGTGCAGATTGGGAGCGGTAATGATGAGGTAGCCATGAAACACCTTCCTTTGATGTTGGAATTGTCAGCCAGAGCTTAGTTGAATCAATTGGCTCCTGGCAGCATATTCAGTTGGGAAGAGTTGGCCCGAGTGTTTGTTAGAACATTTGAAGGCACTTGCAAGCAGCCTGTAGGGCTGACAGAGTTGTAGCATTGTGTTCAAAAGCCAAATGGGACGTTGAGGGATTATATCCAGAGGTGGACCACTTTGCATCACATAATGGAAACGTGTCACCACACCAAGCAGTCTGCGCCTTCAAGGAGGGCGTTTGGTACCGAGAGCTGAGCCTGAAATTCGGTCGGATAGGAGATATGACTCTGACCCGAATGATGGAAATAGCCACCCGGTACGCTAACAGTGAAGAAGAAGACCGACTCCACAGTGGCAAGAGCAAACCAGTCGCCCAAGATGGAGGAGGAGGTAATTCCAATCGAAAACAGAAGCGCAAGGCCAAACCTACCGCTCCTAGTGAAGCCGCACCAGTGACTCAGGGAAAATTCAAGGGAAAACCTAAAGGGCAATGGGTCCCTAAAAAGGTGAAAGATTCAGCAGGAAATGATGTGTTAGATCTGCTGTGTCATATACACACCAAAGTGGATGAAGAGGGAAATCTGATTTATCCCAAGCATATCACTCGACAATGTCGACTCCTTATCCAGCAATTCCGAGAAGGCCGGTCCAAGGAGAAAGATAAAGATTCTGATAAGGACGAAGACAAAGAGGAAGACGATGGTTTCCCCAACATCAATGCCACTTTGGTGATTTTCGCTGATGTTCAGAGCAAAAGTCGATTGAAAGTAATTAACATAGAAGTGAACATGGTTGCTCTAGCAACGCCAACATATTGGAATAGGTCAAAGACTCCCATTACATTCGACCAGTCAGATCACTCGGCACATGTTGCTACCCCAAGCAGCAAGTGTTGGTGGTCGACCCGGTCATCGAAGGCACTCAATTGACCAAGGTCCTCATGGATGGTGGCAGTGGTTTGAACATTCTGTATGCCGAGACTCTTCAAGAGATGGGCATCCTGATGTCCAAACTCAGTGAAAGCAATATGCGCTTCCACGGGGTTATTCCTGGCAAAAAAGCTGATTCACTCGGCCCGATCACTCTTGACGTGGTTTTCGGTGATTTGAAGAAATATCGCAATGAAAAGTTGACATTTGAAGTTGTGGATTTTCATAGTGCTTATCATGCTATTTAGGGCAGACCTACGTATGCTTGCGTCATGGCTCGACCATGTTATGTATACCTCAAGCTGAAGATGTCTGGGCCCAAAGGCGTGATTACAATCACTGGTGATCGGCAGAGAGCGAAGGAATGTTTCCAGAAAGGCTCAAAGATTTCCGATGAACATATGGAAGCAGTTGAAATGCAAGAGTGCCAGAAGAACGCAGATCCGAGTGATTTGTTACGTGCCAACAAGCCCGCTTCAGAATCTTCATTTCAGTCGTCCGGTGAAAAGAAACAAGTTCATGTTCACCTGACCGATCCTAATGCTGCTCCGACTCATATCTCAACAACACTCGGTAGCAAATAGGAAGAAGCGCTCATCCAGTTCCTCCGTGAGAACTGGGACATCTTTGCATGGAAACCTTCTGACATGATAGCTTGTACTAGCTGTCCCCCTTCAAATTTGCCCGCCGTTGTTGGCTCCCTTCCTGCTCAATATTTGGGAAGAGGACCAGCGCCTCTATAAATAGGACTAGCACAACCATAGGCAGGGACAGATCATCAAGATCATCCCCCCACACACAAGTTGGCCAAGCACGAGAACACCTCACCCTCAGGAGGCTGTTCTTCCCATTGTATTGTTCATCATCAGCCCAAGAGGCAATCCACCACCACCACACTGGAGTAGGGTATTACACCACAACGGTGGCCCGAACCAGTATAAATCATGTGTCTTTCTGTGTTGCGAGTTCGTCAAGTTCGTCCGCGAGATCTTAGTGAGCTAGGGCGTAGATCGGTGGGAGGGAAAGACTTCGCGCGCACCCTAGTGTTCGAACCTTAACGGTATGCCGGAACCCCACATCCAACATTTGGCTCGCCAGGTAGGGGTGCACCGTAGCTTCCCCTCCGTCAATCTGCGCTCCGTCACCACCGCGCTTCGCCCACATGGCAGATGCCCTGCCGCTGACCCCGACAGTCAATGTTGACGATGGGGCCAGGGGGCTCTGAGCCCTGGCCCCCACCCTGCGGTGGGTGCAGTGGCCGCCCAAGTTCAGGCCGGAGATGCCGCTGCGCTACGATGGCGGGGCGGACCCGTCAGCTTTCCTGCTGACGTACGAGGAGGCCGTCCTCGAAGCCGGGGGTGATGAAAAGGTCATGGCCAACTGGCTTCCCCTGGCCCTCGTCGGCGAGCCGCGCGCCTGGCTGCTCAACCTTCCTGGATCCACGGTGGCATCTTGGGAGGAGCTCGGCGACCTCTTCACTGCTTGCTACGCGGTGCCGCCGCACCAAGCAGTCGTGGCTCTGCTGGGCGGCTCTCAAGCACCACCGTCAGACCGCCACGCTAAGCCGTTCCTTCGTCAGATCGGGGCCACCTCCGCCCGGGGGATCCGCTGGGTTGGGTTGTGCCAGAGGCCCCGACCTCACCTTCGGCTCACAAGACCAACCCGACTCCACCGCCGGCTCCGGAATGCTCCTGATGCTCTGCACGCCCACCATCTACAACGTGGCTGTCACCAAGACCCTCATCGATGGCGGTGCTAGCCTCAACTTGCTCTCTGTAGAAGCCTTCATCCTTCTCCACATGCCACTCGAGCGGCTCGGCCTCAGCAAGCCCTTCTCGGGAGTGGGTGGTGGAGCTGTCCACTCCCAGGGGTGGATCCGCCTCCTTGTCACCTTTGGCATGTGCGACAACTATCGCACCGATCTGGTGGACTTCGACATCGCTCGCATCTGTCTCCTGTACAATGCCACGCTCGGGGAGCAAGGGCATCCTCACCATCAAGGGAGACACTAAGGAGGCCGTGACGGCGCTCAGGCTCGCCTTCAAGACCGTGGCAGCAGCACAACCCGCCGACGCCGGTGCCCCCGCGGCCAGGGAGGCCGCGCCCACCAAGAGGAAGCAGCTGTTCACCAAAGACAAGGCGGAAACCAAGCAGGTACCGGTCAGCGAGGACGGGCCTTCAGGAGCCACCTTCAACATATGAGTCGGCCTTGACCCGGAACAAGAAGAAGCCCTGGTGAGGTTCTTGCACACGAACAAGGAGATATTCCCGTGGGAGCCCAATCAGCTGGTAGGGGTCCCGAGGGAGCTTATCCAGCAACATCTAAGGGTGTGCCCCAACATCTGCCCCGTGAAGCAGCAAGCAAGATGGCAGTCCACTGAGAAGCAGGCCTTCATCGTCCAAGAGACACGCAAGCTGGAAGCGGCAGGTGCCATCCGGGAGGTCTGATACCCCGAATGGCTGGCGAACCCAGTCGTAGTGCTGAAAAAGGCGGGAAGGAACATAAGTGCATCGACTTCACCAATCTTTACAAAGCCTGCCCCCAAGATCCGTTCCCTCTCCCGCGCATCGACCAGATTGTCGACTCCACCGCCGAGTGTAACCTGCTGTACTTCCTGGATGCGTTGTCAGGGTATCATCAAATCAAGATGGCGGTGGAAGATGTGGAGAAGACGGCCTTCCTGACACCATGTTCCTGGTGATGCCTTGGAACCACAGCTCCACCATCTCTTCGTTGACCTCCTCCGGGTGGATCCGAGTGGTGTCCTAAATGCCCGAGGACATCCACATAGGATGATTGCGGGCCTGGAGAGGCTGGATGCGTCGACTGAAAAACACTTCCAGCAGGTCCATACTAGTCACGACGTCCCGAACTAATAGGACCACTTGCTCCATTAGCTTGCTCACCTCTGCCTTTTCTGCTGGAGTTACTTTGAAAGAAGTGGGCTATTGGAATCTTTCCATGGAGAAGGGAGGGAGACCAGTCCACTGACCAGGAGTCGGTTGGTCCTTGAAGTAGAACCAGGTCGGCCCATGTTGCATAACCCGGACGCCTGAGGACCCCCTTATCCAGGACTCCCTCAGTAGCCCGTGAACCAGGCTTCAATGACGATGTGTGCTGTGCACAGATTGTCTTCGGCATTGCAAGGCAGGTTCTTCCTCCGAATACTTTAAAGTAGTTGATCAACAAGAACAATGTTCGGATCTGTTTAACTGGTTAACCCTCCAACAATAAAAGCATAATACTTAAAATATGATATACCCATCGACAGCTTTTTCCAGCGAAACATCACGCTTAGCTCTGCTATCATGTCGAACCGTTTTTGGGCCTCTCGCCTCGCGTTTTAACACGCAACTCCTATTGACACGTCTTGTCAAACCAAAGATCATGTCCCCTTATTGCGGGATTCTCATCAATATAAGTTTTGGTAATCGAACCGTCCGGTTCGCAAGACCCCTTGGGAACAGGCGATTTTTAAGGCTCAAGGGAGGGGGGCGCTTGATATTCGTAGTCTATATAATTGGATAGATTCCAACTCTTCCATCCCACGCCTCATTATCTCTCCCTGCCTCCCCATCCAAGATCCAGTGCCCAAGTTCCAAGCTTTTATCCCCTCCGCAACTCCTCTGACCATGTCCAGCTCTCAGGGTAAGTAGATGGCTTCCTCCGTCATGGAGGAGAACATCATGGAGCTGCGGGAGGCGCGCTATCTAACCGCGGAATTCAAGCATAGGCTTCCTGATCTGGCGCAGGTCATCCCTACTCCGGTGCCCGATGAGAGGGTGGTGTTCATCCCCCACTTCCTTCGCGGACTCGGATTCGCCCTCCACCCCTTTGTGAGGGGTCTCATGTTCTCCTACGGGCTAGATTTTCATGATCTAGCACCAAATTTGTTCCTCCACATCTCGGCATTCATCGTCGTGTGTGAGGCCTTCCTCCACGTCCCTCCACACTTTAGCTTATGGCTCAAGATTTTCATCTGAAGCCGAAGGTGGTTGATGGGCAACTCACGGACTGCGGTGGCGCCATTGTGAGCAAGCTCCCCAAAGACAACTGGCCAAAGGGAGTCTTTGTGGACACCGTCAGGATATGGCAACAGGAATGGTTCTATCTCACAATACACCGCGGCCCTAAGTGGGCAGCCGATCCAGCCTTCAGATCCGGACCCCCGCTAAGGCTCAAATCCTGGACCGACAAGGGTCTGGACTGGGGGTCGGTCAATGAGGTGCTGCTGCTGCAGAAACGCGTCCAAGGCATGATAGCGAAGGACATTACCTCGTTGATGTGATCCAAGTGATGTTGATCCGCCGAGCACTTCCCTGCCAGCGGCGGCCCCTCAAGATGTGGGAATTCAATCCGGAAGGGCCGCAGACCCTACAATGGTTCTACGACACAAAGCATAAGGGGATCTGGAAGTCGTGGCCAAAGTCATCGGATGACACCGGCCTCGACTGCAATCATCCAGCCTCCGTGGTAAATTCTAAAACCTCCGAACACCAATTGGTGTGTCCATCCGAAGGAGAAGTATTGAGTAGTCCATCTACAAACAGGTCTGGACCAAGAAGGCGGAGCATATCCGGTGTCCGTCTCCGCTCCCCGTAAACCCAGCCAGTCCTCTACTAATGAGGATGCTGGTCCTGGTGCCATACAAGGCACCGGTAAAGAAGGAGGAGGAGGAGGAGGAGGAGAAGAAGAAGAAGAAGAAGAAGAAGAAGAAGAAGAAGAAGAATAAGAAGAAGAAGGCGCTTCGGACGCAGTGTCCGGAGAAGCTGATGCCCAGTGCTCTGACGAGGGCGACGATGACGATGAGGAGGAGGAGGAAGAAGAATATCCTCCCCGCAAGGGCAAGAAGAGGGCGGCTCCAAAGACCTGGAGGCCGAAGCAACCAAGAGGGACAAGATTACCCTCTCCAATGACTCGGAATCAGACGCCGAGGCCATCCCGAAGCAACGTTGTCGGACCAAGCCCCAAGACGACTCGTTAGTAGTCCTGTATTTTTCCACATACATCCAATCTCTATGGACTATGATGATAACACTAAGTTCTATTTGTTTATTCCGACCCGCAGTCTGCCCCAGTAATCCTCATCCTCGGGTGATCTGCCACCGGAGATGATGGAGAGCGAATCGCCTCCACTAGCTTCCCCGCTGCCTAGTGCAGATGACACCAAGGTGTCATCGCATAGGCCCTCCACGGGCCTCTAAGTGACGCAGGGGGGTGACCAAACGGCGCCGGAGGGCTACACCTCGGCTGCCAAAGGACTGGGGGTACGACCCCTATTGAGACCAGCGAGGGGGCCCCCGGTCAATCCGTCCCACAGCTGGATACTACTCCGAAGACCCATACGGCTCCGGAGTCTAGTAAGCGACCCCTTGCAGGGGAAGGGGGAGCGGCGTCCTCTGTTAATCCGAAGGCACCGAATACCACGACGGACGCACTACAAAGTGCATCCGTCTTGGATGAGCACCGCATCCTGATGGTTATGGTGGCTGAGAAGATTCAGTCCGCCCAGAGCGGGCTGAACGATGCCTTCTCCATCCTGCTAGGAGGCTTCGAGTTACGCCATGTAGTATTTTTGATCATTTTTACGAGAAATATGCCTGTATATAGAAAGTAGCCCCTAAGACTCTATTCGGTTCTTTGAAAGAAAAGTGATAAGAGGATCAATAGTCAGTTGTCAGGTGGTAACATGCTATTTTATTTGGATTAAAATAAGCCTCCCTGTTAGCGGGGACTGCCCAATCGGCGGAAATTTCTGAACTCAAACAGAAACTAGAGCGAGCTGATGAGGACCTAGTCCTTTTTAACAAGCGGCTCGACCAGGCGCAATGTATGAGATGCTAGTATGTTATTCCTATTTATGTCCGTATTCTGTGGGATTTCCAGAGCTGCAATGTGTGTGTTTGTGCAGATGGTGCTGCCCCCGTAAGTGCGAGTCCTTAGAAGAGGAAAATAAGGCGAAGAGGGCCGAACTCACCAAGGCCCTTCAAGACACCAAGGAGGCGCGGTCCGAATCCCGCGCGGTGCCCGAGGAAATCCGGCAAGCCGGACATACAGTGGCTGGTAAGCCCTTTCCATTACAGGATAAATTTGGGGATCGGGGTATGCCTTGCTTAATCGACTATGGAGTTATCCAGACGCATATGCGGATCTGCCGAAGAGTGCTGCGGAAGCTGCCCAATTCTTCCGGGCCAAGGATGGGTACGCAACGGAGAAGCTTTTCTAGTCACAGTTTGAGGGGCAGGAGCGTCCCGCACTACTAAATGACCAGATTGCACAATGGGCGGAGCTGCACAAGATGTCTAGCACAGCCATGAAGGACGTCATAGTCTGCTTTTGGCCGACCGAAGCCATTCCGGACAGCTACTTCGGCCTTGTGCGGCGTCTCGTCGATGCGCTGCCCCGAATGGACGCCATCAAGAGGTGGTCCTGCATAGAAGGAGCACGAATGGCCTTCGCCCGTTTGAAGATGCACTGGGCAAAGATGAAGGCCGAAAAGGTGGCAGTTGAGGGCCCGCCCGAAAGCAAGGACCATCGCACACTGGAGCGCTATTTTGAGGACGTACTAATAGGTGCCCGCCTTGTAGAAGGCCAATGCTCGAAGGATGTAGTGTTCGAGCGAACGAGTCCGAACTATTCAGGAGTTTGTATTATGAGCTAAGGCTTTTGTAATATATTCATGCCTTTATGAAGTGTTTTATCCTCCAGTGCGGCCTCTTTTTATATCTGAGAGTTCCCAGTCATCGGCTTCAACCCCCATGTAGATACTACCTGGGTGTTCAGAATTACGCATGACTACACATATCCCAACGTCTTGGTCCATGAAGGAGGTGTCAGCACGGTGAACCAGGCAATTATACTATGCAGTTTTATTACTCTCACTTAGCCATAGGAGTTTGACGATGGGTCTACAAAGTAGCCCCTGACGTGTATGCGGCCATCCCAATGAGGATGCGTTGCAAATGTGACCCGAAAACAGTCGTTCATGTAATACGGAAAAAATCGCTAAAGATTTTAATAGGTCGCCGAGTCGCTGACCAGCTCTCACCGCATCATGACAGTCCGTTTTCGGCTTTCTCTACTGAGGTGCTTAACCGGACGAACCGGAAACATAATTGTAGTAGTTCTCCCTTTACTACCCTAGCGGATCAGACGGAATGTAAGGTAGCAAACACAGGAGCCGGTGACCCAACTATTGACCAAAGACATGATTCGGAGCCGATGCATATAGTGCCGAGCTCGGGATGCCAAATTGTGCTATAAAGTTGTTCGAACTTTTTCATTGGGAACACATGTGTTGCCATATAGAGCGCCACGCAATTTGTGCCGAGGTGTGTGCGTGAGACAACTAAAGAGATGGAATAAAGTTTATAAGTAAAGACGATACCCAAGAATAATTTGGTTTACTGGAATCTGGTTGATGCATCAAAACGCTAATCTTACAAAGGGTACCATAGTCACCAAGGTCATTTTACATGCCGGTGATCTAAGGCTAAGGGAAAAAGCTTTATACAGATTCTTGAGTGAAGTTGTGGTCTATGAATGTAACACCCTCGATGCGACTATAGCTCCCACGTGTCGAGGCATGACTTAGAGACAAAATCGCATTGAAGGCATATGTCGCAAGTTAGGCAATCTTCACAACATCCCATGTAATATAAATAATAAAGGGGAGAAAACATAGTTGGCTTACACTCGCCACGTCAATCAAGTACATAAATAACATTACATCATCCAAACACTCAAGGCCCGACTACGGCGCCAAAACAAAAGAGAACCTAACATGCGACAACGGTCCCATTCACCCCCAACTGGGCACCACTACTGATCATCGGGAAAGGAAACATAGTAACGTTGAGAGTCCTCGTCGAACTCCCACTTGAGCTCATACGCGTCTCCTGGAGCGGAATCATCAGGCCCTGCATCTGGTGTAATAGTAATCTGTCAGCCACAGGGACTCAGCAATCTCGCACCCTCGCGATCAAGACTATTTAAGCTTATAGGTAAGGTAAGGTAAAATATGAGTGGAGCTGGAGCAAGCGACTAGCAAGTATGGTGGCTAACTTATTCGCAAAAGAGAGCAAGAAGAGGAGGCAAAGCGCGAGCGAGAAACTAGAGAGCAACCTGTGCAAACATTACTCCAACACCGTGTCCGCTTCCCGGACTCCGCCGAGAAGAGGCCATCACGGTAACACACACAGTTGATTCATTTTAATTAATTAAGGTTCAAGTTATCTACAACCGGACATTAAAAAATTCCCATCTTCCCATAACCGCGGGCACGGCTTTCGAAAGTTCAAATCCCTGCAGGGGAGTCCCAACTTAGCCCATGACAAGCTCTCACGGTCGATGAAGGAATAGACCTCCTCCCAATATGTTCCGATCAGACTCGGTATCTCTGTAATTCAAGACACTTCGACAGGTTAAAACAAGACCAGCAACACCGCCTGAATGTGCCGACAAATCCCGATAGGAGCTGCACATATCTCGTTCTCAGGGCACACTCAGATGAGACTAGCTACGAGTAAAAAACCAACCCTCAAGTTTCCCCGAGGTGGCCCCGCAGACAGCTCAGTTCGGACCAACACTTAGAGGAGCACTGGCCCGGGGGGGTTAAAATAAGATGACCCTCGGGCTCCGGAAACCCAAGGGAAAAATAGTCTAGGTGCAAATGGTAAGACCAAAGTTGGGCATTGCTGGAAAAGCTTTAATCAAGGCGAGATATCAAGGGGTTCCCATTATAACCCAACCGCGTAAGGAACGCAAAATCCGGGAACATAACACCGATATGACGGAAACTAGGGCGGCAAGAGTGGAACAAAGCACTTGGCGAGAGGCCGACCTTCCACCCTTTACCAAGTATATAGATGCATTAAGATAACAAGATAATATAATGATATCCCAACAAGTAAATAAATGTTCCAACAAGGAACGGCCTCCAATCTTCACCTGCAACTAGCAACGCTATAAGAGGGGCTGAGCAAAGCGGTAACATAGCCAATCAACGGTTTGCTAGGACATGGTGGGTTAGAGGTTTAACATGGAAATTTGGGAGGCTTGAAAGCAAATGATAGGCATCGTAGCATTGGCATAGCAAAAGAGCGAGCAAACTAGCATAGCAAAGATAGTAGTGATTTCGAGGGTATGATCATCTTGCCTGCACAGTTGTCAGAGTTGACTGGATCCTCGAAAGCAAACTCAACGGGCTCCTCGTTAGCGAACTTGTCTCCCGGCTCTACCCAAACAAGACAAACAAGCAACAAGGGCACAATCAACCACGTGCAAACTCAAACAACACAATGCAAAGATGATATGCTATGCGGGATGCGATGCGGGATGCAAAATGCAAGATATGACAGGAAATGCATGAACCTGGCCTCAACTTGGAAATCCAAGTGTGCCACTGGAAAGATGAGATGAAATCGCTTGAAAACGATATAAAGAACGCCGGAATCGGAGTTACGGTTTGGAAATGGCAAGCGATTCGAATATGACACCGGTCTGCGATTTACAGCAAGTAGCCAACTAAATGCAATGAGATGAACATGCTACAGCAACCAAACATGACAACAAAATACATGGTAGGGATGCATTCAAGATGCTTAACAAAAGTCTAGCACTGAGCATGGCAAAGTAAAGCATGGCATGGAGCTACTCAAAGGGCTTAACAAAAGTCCCTTAGTGACCTTGAGCCAAAAGGGATCAGAAAATACAATTGTAAGCACGTGAACATAGCAAAAACATAATCAGTTTCAGACTTAGTGAAAAACTAACACATACTGAAATATAGCTCAAGTAGGCATGTTTACGAGCTCGATGCACTCACTACGGTGCAAGTCATGGCAAGACAAGCATACACCCATCAAGAAGGCACAAAATTCAAGCTAGACATGGCAAGAACAATAGCATAGCATGCACGGATCAACTACAACATCATCGGCAAAATTGCAAACAAGTTGACAATCTGCCCAGATTCACAAAGTAGCAAAAATAGAGCTCGATTGACTCAAGCTAAGGTGCTCCATAATTGCAAACAAAGACATGGATGGATAGAGCACTACAATATTAACAAAACATCCTTACTGATCTTCCTCAAAAGAGGCACGGATCACTAGGAAACAACATGAACATATGACATCATGAGATATACAGCTCCAGGACTTAGTGAAATCACAAAGTCCCTGAAAACAGAATTAGCAAGTGCACCACTTTGCAAGATTGCACAATTCACCACACACATCACAAAAATACATGGGTTGCACCTCTGGAAAGATGACAAAACCCTTAACAAGACACATGTAGAGCATCAGGGCATAGCATGCACACAATAATCATGGCAAAAATGACAAAAGTGCTAAACGGAGTAGCAGATCTGACAATTAACTCAAGTAGCCCTCTTCTAACAGCATTTCGGGCATCAACATGAACTCAAATGAAAATGATTTAATGAAATGAAATAATGTACTCTTTGAGACGAACATTTTGATATGCTATATGCATGAATCAGAGCTACGGATGCAAAGTTACGGGGTCATGAACAGAGGCACTTGGATCGGGATTTCTAGGACTTAGAGAAAATCAACCTCGCGAAAAAATTAGGGTTACTGTAGCAACCGAATCAGATCTGGGCGCGCCTCCCGAGGTTCGACGCCGGGCCCTGTTCGCCGTAGTTGAGGACGGGGATGGGCGGCGCCGGTGAGGACGGAGATGAGGCGGCGGGGTCGCGGACGGGGCGGCAGCGGCGGCTGACGGCGGGAGCGGCCCGTCCGGGCGACTCCTGATCCAGGCGGCGTGCGGTGGCTGACGGCGGCACGGGCTGGTGCGATGGCAGCAGGGAGGCGGCGAGCGGCTCGGGAGGAAGGAGAGAGGGCGCGGGGCACGCGGCCCGGTGAGGCGCGGGAGAGGGCCCGCCTCGGGCCTGGGCGGGCCGGCGGGAGTGGTGGCGGTGATGTGGTCTGGGGTGCCCACGTGGCGGCTCCCAGTCGGCGGAGGCGTATCCGGACGTTGTCCGGCCTGTGCGGACACGTCCGGCGGCGGCGGAGATGGTTTTTTTTTAGGGTTTGACGAGGGGATCCGAGATTTGGAATGGGGGAGGTATATATAGGCATAGAGGGAGCTAGGAGAGTCCAAATGAGGTGCGGTTTTCGGCCACGCGATCGTGATCGAACGCTCGAGATGGTGGAGCAGAGTTTGGTGGGTTTTGGGCCAAATTGGAGGGGTGTTGGGCTGCAACACACACGAGGCCTTTTCGGTCCCTCGGTTAACCGTTGGAGTATCAAACGAAGTCCAAATGGTACGAAACTTGACAGGCGGTCTACCGGTAGTAAACCAAGGCCACTTGGCAAGTCTCGGTCCAATCCGGAAATGTTTAATCCCCACACACGAAAGAAAGCTAGAAACGACCACCGGAGGAGAACGAAGCGCCGGAATGCAAAACGGACAGCGGGGAAAATGCTCGAATGCATGAGACGAACACGTATGCAAATGCAATGCACATGATGACATGATATGAGATGCATGACAACGAAAACAACACACGGAGACAAAGACCCGAACCCGAGAAAATAAAATAACTTAACGCCGGAAACGGCAAGAGTTGGAGTACAAATTGGGAAAGTTATATTTGGGGTGTTACAACACTCCACCACTACGAAAGGATCTCGTCCGGAGATCTAGGACTGAAAGAACGCCGGGTACTCAGAACAGAGGTGATCCTCGCGTTCCCAGGTAGCTTCACGGTCGGAATGGTGTGACCACTTGACTTTGAGAAATTTGATTGACTTGTTGCGAGTCTTGCGTTCAGTCTCTTCAAGAATAGCAACTGGGTGCTCACGATAAGAGAGATCTTCTTGGAGCTCAATGTCCTCAAAGTTGACGGTGCGGTCAGGAGTCTTGAAGCACTTTCGAAGCTGAGAGACATGGAACACGTCATGAACATTTGCAAAGTTTGAAGGAAGCTCGAGTTGATAGGCGAGGTCGCCTCTCTTGCTGACAATCTTGAAAGGTCCCACGTATCTGGGGGCAAGCTTCCCTTTGATACCGAAGCGACGAGTACCTTTCATAGGAGAGACGCGGAGGTAAACATGATCTCCGATCTCAAAAGCCAAATCACGGTGCTTACTATCGTAGTAGCTCTTCTGGCGGGATTGGGCTGCTTTGAGGTTATCTTGAATGACTTTGCACATTTCCTATGCCTCTGTGATTAAGTCATTACCCAGAAGCTGACGTTCACCGGTTTCAGACCAGTTGAGAGGGGTACGGCACTTCCTGCCATACAGATTTCAAATGGGGCCTTGCCCGAACTTGCTTGAAAACGGTTGTTGTAGGAGAATTCAGCATAAGGAAGACAATCCTCCCACTTCATGCCGAAGGAGATCACACAAGCCCTGAGCATATCTTCAAGAATCTGGTTGACACACTCGACTTGACCGCTAGTTTGAGGATGGAAAGCTGTGCTGAAGCGGATGTTGGTGCCCATGGCCTTCTGAAAAGAATCCCAAAACTTCGAGGTAAAGATGCTGCCACGGTCTGAAGAGATCACTTGTGGGATACCGTGCAGAGAGACAATACGAGAGGTATAGAGTTCCACCAATTGAGCTGCAGTGATCGACTCTTTGACAGGCAGAAAGTGAGCCACTTTGGTGAGTTTATCGATGACAACGAATATAGCATCATTGCCACGCTTGGACTTAGGAAACCCAGTGACGAAGTCCATCTCAATGTGGTCAAACTTCCATTCTGGAATGGCAAGAGGTTGGAGGAGACCTGCTGGCCTTTGGTGTTCTGCCTTCACTCTTCTGCAGACATCACATTCATTCATGAATTGAGCGATCTCGCCCTTCATTCGAGTCCACCAATAAGCTTGCTTGAGGTCCTGATACATCTTCGTGCTCCCAGGGTGGATGGAGAGGAGAGAATTGTGAGCCTCGTTCATGATCACTTTACGGAGGTCACCTTTGGGTACAACAGTACGATCCTCGAAGAAGAGAGTGTCCTTGTCATCAAGGCGGTAGCACTTGTACTTGGACTGACTCTTGGCAATCCCAATCTTCACCTTTTTCACCATAGCATCAAGAAGCTGGGCTTGGCTAATCTGGTCTTCCAAGGTAGGAGAGACTTGAAGGTTGGCGAGGAAACCTTGACGAACAACTTGCAGGTTAAGTTTGCAGAAAGCTTCACAAAGCTCGGGTTGATAAGGCTTGAGAATCAGACTATTGCAATAAGCTTTCCTGCTCAAAGCGTCAGCAATCACATTGGCCTTGCCTGGAGTATACTCAATACTCGGATTATACTCTTGAATCATTTCAACCCATCGAGTTTGCCTGAGGTTGAGATTAGGCTGAGTGAAGATGTACTTGAGACTCTTGTGATAAGTGAAAATGTCCACTTTTCTTCCCAATAGAAGATGTCTCCAAGTCAAAAGAGCATGCACAACTGCCGCCAACTCGAGATCATGAGTGGGGTAGTTCTTCTCATTAGGCTTCAACTGGCGAGATGTATAAGCAAAAACTTTCTTCTCTTGCATCAATACTGCCCCAAGACCTTGGAGAGAGGCATCACAAAAGACCTCGTACGGCTTGGATTCATCGGGCGGAGTCAGAACTGGAGCAGTGATCAATTTCTCTTTCAAAGTGTTGAAAGCAATATCACACTCCGGAGACCAAACGTACTTGACGTGCTTCTGGAGAAGATTAGAGAGAGGCTTCGCGATCTTAGAAAAGTTTTCAACGAATCTTCGGCAATAGCTTGCGAGACCGAGGAAGCTACGGAGTTGCTTCACGTTCTGAGGAGGTTCCCAATTCACAATTGCAGACACCTTCTCAGGATTCACGGCAATGCCCTTGGAAGAGATGATATGACCAAGATAAAGAACCTCATCAAGCCAAAATTCACACTTGGAGAACTTGGCGTAGAACTGATGTTCCCTTAGCTTATCGAGAACCAAACGCAAGTGCTTGGCATGATCTTCCTTGTTCTTGGAGAAAACCAGAATGTCGTCGTGATAGACCAAAACGAAGTCATTGGTGTAGGCGTTGAAGATGAAGTTCATCATGCGAGAGAACGTCGGAGGAGCATTGACGAGACCAAAAGACATGACAGTGTATTCATATGAACCAAAGCTTGTCCTGAAAGCCGTCTTGGGAATATCTTGCTCACGGATTCGAATCTGATGATAACCCATACGGAGATCAAGCTTGGAGAATACTCGAGCACCTTTGAGTTGTTCGAACAGCTCATTGATGTTGGGAAGTGGGTATTTGTTCTTGATGGTCTTCTTGTTCACTGGACGGTAATCAACACAAAGTCAGTCCGTTCCATCCTTCTTCTTCACAAAAAGAACACCACAACCCCACGGAGAAGAACTAGGCCGGATGAGACCCATTTTCTCTTGAATATCAAGTTGCTTCTTCAGCTCCTTCAACTCTTCAGGTCCGAGCTTGTAAGGACGCTTGCACACAGGTTCCGTGCCAGGCTCAAGATCAATAACGAATTCAACTGGCCGGTGCGGAGGCATTCCTGGAAGCTCTTCTGGAATAACGTCTTGATATTTGCAAACGACTGGAATTTGAGAGATGGCATCCAATTCACACTTCTCATTGAGAGAAAACAGACGGATGGTATTATCCCGAGCGGCAAAGACAATAACATCCTCAGACGAATGAGTCAATTGAATCTGCCTGGCAGCACAATCAAGATGTGCCTTGTGCTTAGAAAGCCAATCCATTCCGAGAATAAGATCAATATCCGAGTTACCAAGAACCATTGGAGAAGCCAGAAACTTGAAATCACCCATCAAGATAGAAATATCCGGAACCATCACACTAGAACTCAGACGCTTAGCCGGAGAGACGACTTGCATAGCTCTAGGTAAAGCCTTAGTACTAAAGTTGTTCTCCGATGCAAATGGGAATGACATGAAGGAATGCGATGCACCAGAGTCAAAAAGTACTTTTGCGGGAATATCATTAACAGGAAGGTTACCCATGATCACATCTGACGAGTCCTCTACCTGAGCTGCATTCATCAAGTTGACCTTGGCGTGCTTGGGGTTATGCTTGAGGAGGAAGACGCCTCTGGTTGAAACACTTGTTGGCATAGTGACCCTTCTGTTGGCACTTGTTGCACGTGACCTCTGAAAGCGGACGGTGATACGGAGCACTCGATCTTGGAGCTTGAGACGAAGTTTTGTTCTGAAAGCCAGGGTTGGGTGGGTGGGAAGAACCACTGCCACCTTTGCTCTTCTGCTGATACGGCTAACGGAACGGAGGAGGAGGAAGCCAATACTTCTGCTGCTTGGCCACTTGAGTAGAGGATGAAGGAGTAACATCTCTGGCTTGCTTCTTGGAAGCATCACACTTCAACTGAGCAGCCTTTTGTTTCAATGCCATGTTGTAGAACTCATCGTATCTCAAGGGCTCAAAGAGGACAAGAGCTAGCTGAATTTCTTCTCTGAGACCACCCTTGAACTGATATATCATGCTCTTCTCATCAGGGACGTCCTGCTTGGCAAAGCGGGCGAGCTTCTGGAACAACTTGTTGTAGTCATAGACAGACAAAGAGACTTGCTTCAGATTGCGGAATTCCTCACACTTACTTTCAACCACGCTCTGAGGAATATGATGAGCTCGGAAATCTCGACGGAATTCATCCCAGGTGATAACACGTCCACCTCTGGAATCCTTGTACAGCTGGAACCATTCTGCAGCTTGATCTTTGAGTTGGAAGGAAGTGAACTTAAAAAAGTCCTCAGGCCTGACGTTACTGCACTCGAAATGCTTGCACAGATCCACTAGCCAATCGTCAGCATCGGTTGCCTCAACACAATTGCTGAAAGTCTTTGGCCCGTTAGCAAGGAACTGGTTGAGTGTAGCAAAGTGACTCTGATTGTTGCCTTGATTCCCTTGACTGCCTTGATTGCGCTCTTGAAGAATTTGCATGATCAACTGTGTGTTTGCATTGCTTGCGGCCATCAGAGCTTGCCATGCCTCTGGAGGAGGTGGAGGTGGTGGCTGATAAGGATTCGGAGTCATGCGCGTTGGAGGAGCCATCCTGAAGAGGTTGACATCCATTAGCACATAGACAGACAAATATTGAAGATGAATCCAACGGAATGAAAATTGCAACATATGGTCTTCACATCCGAACAAAATGAACGAATGCATTCCTCTTGAAATGGTCACATATCCATAAATTGAGAAGCCACGTAGAATTAAGGTAGAGAAATAATTCAACAAGGTATGGATCAAGAACGAATAATCGGTAAGAAATCCCAATCTCAAACCAATATCCATGGAAGAAGAACTATAGCTACTAGAATTCCCACCTATGAAACTCCCGAACCTTTCCGGTTATGCAATCAGGTGTTGGGGATACAGGCGAAGCATAATATCTCACCCAAACTAGCAAATCCTACATCCAGCTGTATCCATCCTTCAACACATAACCAAGAAACCTTCAGAAACCATCTACCTCAACCTTCGAAAAGCATTCGTTATACAAGTTATGGCGATACTCCCGAACTCCCTCCCCAGTATTGGGTGGCGTCGAGGTTATCTCACCAACGAACTGCATAAAAGAGATTTTCGATGTCGGCGTACTAAACTCAGGTATTCCAGAACTGCAAGGATAAAATTATGATGACAACACCTTAGAGCTCAACTCCCCAGGACACTTCCACTAAACCCCTGACAGGAGGCACCAAGACAATGTTCTCATCATAAAACCATCGGAACGATTCCAAGATACCCGCGTGATCCTAAAAAAAATTTAGTGAAATTTGAGAAGACAATAGTCGAAACTCTACGTCAGGATGCCTTACCAGAGCGATGAGGAGACTGGGAAGTAAAAAGAATTCCTAATCTCTCCGATATATAATTCCTAAAAGACTCAAAACATTTTTCTAGACACAACTCGGCCGCTAAAAACGATCAAGCAATGGGGCTCCTAAGGTCGGGGAAGGCTCTGATTACCAACTTGTAACACCCTCGATGCGACTATAGCTCCCACGTGTCGAGGCACGACTTAGAGACATAATCGCATTGAAGGCATATGTCGCAAGTTAGGCAATCTTCACAACATCCCATGTAATATAAATAATAAAGGGGAGAAAACAAAGTTGGCGTACACTCGCCACGTCAATCAAGTACATAAATAACATTACATCATCCAAACACTCATGGCCCGACTACGACGCCAAAACAAAAGAGAACCCAACATGCGACAACGGTCCCGTTCACCCCCAACTGGGCACCACTACTGATCATTGGGAAAGGAAACATAGTAACGTTGAGAGTCCTCATCGAACTCCCACTTGAGCTCATACGCGTCTCCTGGAGCGGAATCATCAGGCCCTGCATCTGGTGTAATAGTAATCTGTGAGCCACAGGGACTCAGCAATCTCGCACCCTCGCGATCAAGACTATTTAAGCTTATAGGTAAGGCAAGGTAAAATATGAGTGGAGCTACATCAAGCGACTAGCAAGTATGGTGGCTAACTTATTCGCAAAAGAGAGCGAGAAGAGGAGGCAAAGCGCGAGCGAGAAACTAGAGAGCAACCTGCGCAAACATTACTCCAACACCGTGTCCGCTTCCCGGACTCCGCCGAGAAGAGGCCATCACGGTAACACACTCAGTTGATTCATTTTAATTAATTAATGTTCAAGTTATCTACAACCGGACATTAACATATTCCCATCTGCCCATAACCGCGGGCACGGCTTTCGGAAGTTCAAATCCCTGCAGGGGAGTCCCAACTTAGCCCATGACAAGCTCTCACGGTCGACGAAGGAATAGACCTCCTCCCAAGATGTTCCGATCAGACTCGGTATCTCGGTAATTCAAGACACTTTGACAGGTTAAAACAAGACCAGCAACACCGCCCGAATGTGCCGACAAATCCCGATAGGAGCTGCACATATCTCGTTCTCAGGGCACACTCAGATGAGACTAGCTACGAGTAAAAAACCAACCCTCAAGTTTCCCCGAG
>NC_041386.1:296508132-296510422 GCF_002162155.2 Triticum dicoccoides | reverse complement strand
AAATAAGATGACCCTCGGGCTCCAGAAACCCAAGGGAAAAAGAGGCTAGGTGGCAAATAGTAAGACCAAAGTTGGGCATTGCTGGAAAAGCTTTAATCAAGGCGAAATATCAAGGGGTTCCCATTATAACCCAACCGCGTAAGGAACACAAAATCCGGGAACATAACACCGATATGACAGAAACTAGGGCGGCAATAGTGGAACAAAGCACTAGGCGAGAGGCCGAGCCTTCCACCCTTTACCAAGTATATATATGCATTAAGATAACAAGATAATATAATGATATCCCAACAAGTAAATAAATGTTCCAACAAGGAACGGCCTCCAATCTTGACCTGCAACTAGCAACGCTATAAGAGGGGCTGAGCAAAGCGGTAACATAGCCAATCAACGGTTCGCTAGGACATGGTGGGTTAGAGGTTTAACATGGCAATTTGGGAGGCTTGAAAGCAAATGGTAGGCATCGTAGCATTGGCATAGCAAAAGAGCGAGCAAACTAGCATAGCAAAGATAGTAGTGATTTCGAGGGTATGATCATCTTGCCTGCACAGTTGTCAAAGTTGACTGGATCCTCGAAACCAACTCAACGGGCTCCTCATTAGCGAACTCGTCTCCTGGCTCTACCCAAACAAGACAAAAAAGCAACAAGGGCACAATCAACCATGTGCAAACTGAAACAACACAATGCAAAGATGATATGCTATGCGGGATGCGATGCGGGATGCAAAATGCAAGATATGACAGGAAATGCATGAAACTGGCCTCAACTTGGAAATCCAAGTGTTCCACTGGAAAGATGAGATGAAATCACTTGAAAACGATATAAAGAACGCCGGAATCGGAGTTACCGTTTGGAAATTGCAAGCGATTCGAATATGACACCGGTCTGCGATTTACAGCAAGTAGCCAACTAAATGCAATGAGATGAACATGCTACAACAACCAAACATGACAACAAAATACATGGCAGGGATGCATTCAAGATGCTTAACAAAAGTCTAGCACTGAGCTACGGCCAATTCATCCCTTAACAGGTTCAAACAAGCATGGCAAAAATGCATATGACAAACAGATTTCAGACTTGGTGAAATTAACACTTGTCTGGAATTTCAGATCAGGTAGCCCTCTTCCGAGAAACAAAACTACATGCTACAGGATCTGAACATGGCAAAGTAAAGCATGGAATGGATCTACTCAAAGAGCTTAACAAAAGTGCCTTAGTGACCTTGAGCCAAAAAGGATCAGAAAATACAATTGCAAGCACGTGAATATAGCAAAAACATAATTAGTTTTCAGACTTTGTGAAAAACTGACACATGCTGAAATATAGCTCAAGTAGGCATGTTTACGAGCTCGATGCACTCACTACGTTGCAAGTCATGGAAAGACAAGCATACACACATCAAGAAGGCACAAAATGCAAGCTAGACATGGCAAGAACAATAGAATAGCATGCACGGATCAACTACAACATCATCGGCAAAATTGCAAACAAGTTGACAATCTGCCCAGATTCACAAAGTAGCAAAAATAGAGCTCGACTGACTCAAACCAGGGTGCTCCATAATTTCAAACAAAGACATGGATGGATAGAGCACTACAATATTAACAAAACATCCTTACTGATCATCCTCAAAAGAGGCACGGATCACTAGGAAACAACATGAACATATGACATCATGAGATAAACAGCTCCAGGACTTAGTGAAATCACAAAGTCCCTGAAAACAGAATTAGCAAGTGCACCACTTTGCAAGCTTGCACAAGTCACCACACACATCAAAAAAATACATGGGTTGCACCTCTAGAAAGATGACAAAACTCTTAACAAAACACATGTAGAGCATCAGGGCATAGCATGCACACAATAATCATGGCAAAAATGACAAAAGTGCTAAACGGAGTAGCAGATCTGACAATTAACTCAAGTAGCCCTCTTCTAACAGCATTTCGGGCATCAAGATGAACTCAAATGAAAATGGTGCAGTGGAATGAAATAATGTACTCTCTGACATGAACATTTTTATATGCTTTATGCATAAATCGGAGCACCGGATGCAAAGTTACGGGGTCACGAACAGAGGCACTTGGATCGGAATTTCTGGGACTTAGAGACAATCAACCTCGCGAAAAAATTAGGGTTACTGTAGCAACCGAAGCAGATCTAGGCGCGCCTCCCGAGGTTCGACGCCGGGCCCTGTTCGCCGGAGTTGAGGACGGGGATGGGCGGCACCGGCGAGGACGGAGATGAGGCGGCGGGGTCGCGGCCAGGCGCGGACGGGGCGGCGGC
>NC_041386.1:296466471-296507962 GCF_002162155.2 Triticum dicoccoides | reverse complement strand
GGCGGCTGACGGCGGCGCGGCACTGGCGTGATGGCAGCAGGGAGGCGGCGAGCGGCTCGGGATGAAGGAGAGAGGGCGCGGGGCGCGCGGCCCGGTGAGCCGCGGGAGAGGGCCCGCCTCGGGCCTGGGCGGGCCGGCGGGAGTGGCGGCGGTGATGTGGTCCGGGGCGCCCACGTGGCATCTCCCGGTTGGCGGAGGCGGATCCGGACGTTGTCCGGCCTGTGCGGACACGTCCGGCGACGGCGGAGATGGTATTTTTTAGGGTTTGACGAGGGGATCCGAGATTTGGAATGGGGGAGGTATATATAGGCATAGAGGGAGCTAGGAGAGTCCAAATGAGGTGCGGTTTTCGGCCACGCAATCGTGATCGAACGCTCTAGATGGTGGAGCAGAGTTTGGTGGGTTTTGGGCCAAATGGGAGGGGTGTTGGGCTGCAACACACACAAGGCCTTTTCGGTCCCTCGGTTAACCGTTGGAGTATCAAACGAAGTCCAAATGGTACGAAACTTGACAGGCGGTCTACCGGTAGTAAACCAAGGCCGCTTGGCAAGTCTCGGTCCAATCCGGAAATGTTTAATCCCCACACACGAAAGAAAGCTAGAAATGACCACCGAAGGAGAACGAAGCGCCGGAATGCAAAACGGACAACGGGGAAAATGCTCGAATGCATGAGACGAACACGTATGCAAATGCAATGCACATGATGACATGATATGAGATGCATGACAACGACAACAACACACGGAGACAAAGACCCGAACCCGAGAAAATAAAATAACTTAACGCCGGAAACGGCAAGAGTTGAAGTACAAATTGGGAAAGTTATATCTGGGGTGTTACAATGAAGTCCTTTGCACCTTCCTGCCACATGTCTGCGCCGCTTTCGCCTGAGTAAGAAAAGATTCCTTGAGAGGAATGGTTTTCAACTATTTGTACAGAACCAGGCTTGGAGAGAGTCCTTATGAGTCCGTAGGATTAGCAGGTTTTTATGCACCTATGGTAAAGATAAAATATAATTAAAGAGAAAGGGAAGGTCGAATAGGGTCAAGCCGTACTATAGGTGTCGTGGTTTTGTCACGGCAGATGTCCTAGAGAAAGGACTTAGTCGTGGAGCCATCGCGACGGGTTAGCTTGAAGGGGTTAAAGCGGACACAGGGACGCAAGAGAGTTTATACTAGTTCGGCCCCTTCGATGAAGGTAAAAGCCTACGTCGATGGGGTTTCAATGACTAGGGAGCAAACAAGCTTCGCCTAAGTCTCGAGTTGTTTTCTATTGTCCTTGAACCGCCGTTGGGTCATCCCCTTATATACACGGGTGACGCCCGTCGGTTCACAGAGTCCCAATACCGTCTCATAGATGTGTCCGGTTTGGTCTCTACTTATTCCTAACTTACAATACAAGTTAAATACCAACGCCGGTTTACGGCTACAGGCCTTGAACTGACTATGGGCCTTGAGCCCTCATCTGCCTTCTTGGGCTTTAACATACTTAACTACTGACGAAGTTAACCCGGTCCAGATAGGCCGGTTTACGCCCAGTAGTGATATCCCCAACATTAGGCCCCAGATTGATTTGAACAGGTTCATGTCAATCCTTAGCAAAAATCTTCATCTTCAATATCTTCTTGTAGTTTGTTGAACCGCCGTGATGTCATCTTCTCTGGTTGTTGTAAACTGGCATGACGTCACCAGTTATAAAGAACCTTAATAGATCTGCAACAATTAAGGCGACAGCTTCGTTTCCAAACCCATGGTCCCTTGATTTTCACGCCTGACACCTATCCCTTGCCTTATAAATAGGACCGAAGGGTCATTTCTTTTTCCCCTTCGTGCACTTCTGCTTCGTCTTCCCCGCGTCATCTAGCTTCGGAGCCCCGCCGCCGTCGACGACCTCTGCTCCAACCTTGGCCGCTGCATCACCCTGGTTGTACCAGAGCATCGCGGCGACCTTCTGTTTCTTCCTCGGCTCCAGTGAATTCTTCACCTTTTCCTCCGTAGATCCGTTCTAGGGTTTCGAAGTTCTTCAGTGTTCATCGTCTGCTTCATACTCATATGATAGATCCTAGATGAACCTGTGAACCTTTGCTCTGTGTAGCAGAAGTTCTTAGCATCCGCCTTTACTTATATGCTTCAAGACCATAGATCTACCTGTATCTCTTCCCATTGATTCGGTACTATTCTTTTTTGAACCTTGAATATTTTCCTTGTTTTCTAAACTTGCTTCAGATCCGTCGCTGTAGAGAAATCTTGTGAAATCTGTTTCTTGTACACTTATCCATCCGCAATCTCAACTGTTTTCAATGCTTAGATCCGGCGGTTTAACTTTGTAGAAAAATTGCCAAACCGATATATACCATTAGTTCCCTTGTTGAACCGCCGGATGCTGTTGCTTCATAAAACTCCGGTTTACATAGAATTGTCTTCGGTTTAACATTGTACATACCATTGCACTTTAATCAATTCATTCTTGAACCGGAATCACCTATCTTGTAGATTTCATCATGGCCAAGCAAGTATATGAGTGCAACTGGGTTCCTTCTCGCGTCACAGAGACTCAACTAAACAATTTAGTCCTGATCGGCGCTTTAGGCAGCAAAAACACCATCCATTGGAGAGCCCCTGGCAAAGAATGTCCTCCCACACCTCAAGAAGGAGAGGTCGTCGTTTTCGTAGATCACTTAGCCCGGGGCTTTAAGCCGCCCGGTTCTAAATTTTACCAGGACGTTTTAGCCGATTTTCAACTCCATCCACAAGACACTGGCCCCAACTCTGTTACAAACATGTGTCACTTCCAAGTGCTCTATGAGGTGTTCTTTCAAGAGGAGCCCATAGTGGAATTGTTCGGAGACTGTTTCCATCTAAACCGCCGAACTGAATTTTCTGACGGTTCCAATACGGAATTGGCGGTGTGGCGATTCAGAAAAGAAAAGAGGTCACATACCCTCACGCCAAACTGCACAGCCACCCCAAAGAGTGGAATCAAACATGGTTCTATTGCAAAGACACCTCCCCTGCTGGTGAAAATCCTTTGCCTGGCTTTCGTCCGGAGCGACTTAGCAATGCACACCCCTTTCCGCAAAGGTTGACTGCCAAGGAGAGAAGCAAATACGCTCCTCAACTGTCCAAGCTCAGAGCCTTCATGGCCAATGGTTTAACAGGAGTTGATCTTGCTCGCTGTTGGATATCGTGGAGCATACTGCCCCTTAGTCAGCGCTCCGGTTTAATGTGCGAGTATACTGGCAGTGTTGACGACCCACTGCGACATGCTAACATCCAGCTCACCGACGAAGAAATCACAGAGGCTGTGAATAAAATGCTGAATGAACCGGAATACGTCTGTGCTCGAACCGGCCTGCTTCCCTTCTGTGCCACCAACAAACCGCCAGCTGTAAGAATTTGATTTTTTTTCTTTTTACTGAACCTGTTATTGATATATCTGGTCATTGATTAATATCAATGTCTGTTTAAACAGGGTAATGATCCGTTTTGGAGCAAGAAACTTCCACAGGAGAAGCCAGAAAAGCCAGACAAACCGGAACAACCAACCCGGCCAAAGACTAAAGTCGTGAAACGGCCTGCTCACAAGAAGAGAACCACTTCATCTTCTGATCCGACACAAAAGAGACCCAAATCGCTGATCTCCAAGAAAACCTGAAGTCCCAACAGACTGAAACCTCAAAAGCAAAAGAGGAGTTGACCAGCGCCTTAAGCGTCATGGAACAGCTTAAGAAGGATTTCAAGAAGGAGCGGGTGGATTGGGCTACTGAAAAATCCGCTTTAACCAAACAAGCAGAAGACGCCGAGGCTGCACTAAAACCGGTGGTGGACGAACTGACCAGCATAAAGCGGCACGTGCATGCCATGACCGCTTCTATCTTTGGTAAGCCGGTTTGATTTCTGAATTGATTCGGCCATCTTACAGAGCTGCCGGTTTGTTAACCCTTTGTGATATTTTAGGGACACGCATTGGTCACTTGGGGTCAGATGTGCGGAAGAAATTGAAAGCCGCATACACGTTGATCGAACAACTGTACACTGGTGCACAGCGGATCATCTGTACCGCATCCCACAACTATCCGGTGCCCACTTTGATTCAGGACACTCTGAAGAAACTGTCGGTGCTTCCTGCTCAGGTTGAAGAGCTGAAGAAATCTGCTGCTCGAACCGGCGCGATCAATGCCTTAATCCGGGCAAAAGCTTGGGTGCCGGATTTTGATCCTATTGAAGTGCCTCAGGGCTATCCCAGTTTGAAGGAAGACGGGTCAGAGTTTAGTGAAGCGGATCTGCGAGCAATAAACCAGGAGGTGCGTCCGCTAGCTTGTCAATTGGTTGAAGAAGCAGACTTGTCTCATTATCAAGCCCAATATGACAAGCAAAACAAGCGAGTAGCTGCACCAATTCATGAAGCGGAAAATCTTATCCCTCCAATCTGTAAGCATACTTACGCTCCCGATATTGAACCGTCATTGCTGATCCATGATGAAGCTGTCTTTCGAGCATTAATGGGAATCGACTGGACAACTGTTGATTTACAGCCGCTGGATAGAGAAACTGAAGTAGAAGCGGCGCGGGATGACCCACAACCATCAGGCCAGGCTGGTGACCAAGCTTGAACCGGAAGCCGGTTTAAACTGCTTATCCTTTGAAAAAACAATGATCTTATTTTGGGCACCGTGTTGCCTTGTAATAGGCTAGCTGACACTCTTGATCTTTATATGCCTTCGTGCATAACCACTGCAACTTGTGCTTCCTTTGGGTGATGAACTTTCCAAAGTATTTTCTGTTACATAAAAAATCTTAAAGTGCTACCGCGGTTGTACTGTCAGGCGGAGTATGATGTCTGCATATATAAAATCAAAATATTTGAAATTTAAGCATATGATCAAATCTTTGAGATACATAATACCTGCCATCGTCGGGCATGAAGTTGGCTTAGCCAATCTTGAAGCGGAGGTTTATAAACCCACACTGTTGGAGGAGATAGCAGCTCCTGTATATATATAATGCCGGTTTACCATGTAAATCGTGCCGGGTTATAAGAAAACACCGTGTTACTCCGTAATAGGATGTTAACAAAAAATCAAACCGAGCAAATAGTCTCTGGATTAAAAATGGACCGTGTTCCGTCAATTGACAGTGTGAACCGGTTTAAAATTTTGTGGGTTTAAAAAACGCAACAAAAAGAAATAAATATCTATCAAAGAAAATTGTGAAGCAAAGGCAATGATAAAACCGTTTGCAAAAAGAGGCTTATTTGAGCCGATCAGATGGCGTTACCATGGTCGGACATGACCAAGCTCCGAATAGGTGTAGCTATGGTTCAAGTCAGCCAAGTCCCCAAACGAAACTATGGCATTTATGCCGATCAAGAGGCGTGGCAATGGTTCGGGTTCGACCAAGCCCCCAAGTGATTCTGTGGCCTTAGGCCGATCAAGAGGCGTGACTGGTTCACACGTGACCAAGTCCCCAAGTGATCTGGTGGCTGTCGCCTATCAAGAGGTGTTGCATTGGTTCGGACACGACCAAGCCCCCAAGTGATATAACATGATGCTTTTGAAAAGCTAACTCAAGGGGTAAACCGGAGGCCGCTTTAGAACAAGTCCGCGTAACCACACATGATGTAAAAGAATAGATACCCCGCTTTAGTTGAGGTTCCGGTTTATTATATTTAATCATAATATATACATCATCGTAATATGTACATGAGTATAGCCAATGGCTCAGGTATAGTAAGGCCAAAGATGAGCTATGTTCCACGGCCTGTTGGTCTCTTCCTCTGATGTACGTGAGTCTTTATGCTCTCGAATATCGATCAGATAGTATGACCCGTTGTGCAGATTCTTGCTGACCACGAAAGGTCCCTCCCAAGGTGGGGATAGATTATGCATATCAGTCTGGTCCTGGATGAGCCGAAGCACCAAATCTCCTTCCTGAAAGGCTCTGGTTCTGACTCGGTGACTGTGATAACGACGAAGATCCTGTTGGTAAATCGCCGAGCGGGCGGCTGCTATGTCACGTTCTTCATCCAACAGGTCCAAGGCGTCTTTCCGTGCTATCTCGTTGTCCACTTCAACATAAGCTGCCACACGAGGTGAGTCATGATGGATATCACTTGGGAGAACCGCCTCCGCTCCGTAGACCATGAAGAACGGCATGTATCCTGTTGATCTGTTGGGTGTAGTATTGATGCTCCATAACATAGATGGTAACTCTTCTACCCAACAACCCGGCGTTCTCTGCAAAGGAACCATAAGCCGGGGCTTGATGCCTCTCAAGATCTCTTGATTAGCCCCTTCTGCTTGACCATTGGACTGTGGGTGTGCCACTGATGAAACGTCAAGCCGGATGTGCTCCCGTTCACAGAACTCCTTCATGGCACCCTTGGACAAATTGGTACCATTATCCGTGATGATACTGTGTGGAAAGCCAAACCGGAAAATCACTTTTTTGATGAACTGAACCGCCGTGGCCGCATCACACTTGCTAACAGGTTCTGCTTCCACCCACTTTGTAAACTTGTCAACCGCCACCAAGAGGTGGGTCTTCTTATCTTTGGACCTTTTGAAAGGCCCAACCATATCCAGACCCCAAGTCGCAAACGTCCAAGTAATTGGAATCATTCTCAATTCTGGAGCCGGCACATGAGCACGTCTTGAAAACTTTTGGCAACCGTCACATCGTCTGACCAGATCCTCCGCATCAGCATGAGCAGTTAACCAATAGAAGCCATGGCGAAACGCTTTAGCTACCAAAGATTTTGAACCGGTGTGGTGACCACAATCTCCTTCGTGGATCTCACACAAAATTTCACAGCCTTCTTCAGGAGATACACAGCGTTGAAACGCCCCTGATACACTGCAATGATGCAACTCACCATTGACAATAGTCATGGACTTAGACCGCCGGATTATCTGTCGGGTCAGAGTCTCATCCTCTGGTAACTCGCCCCGGTTCATGTACGCCAGGTAAGGAAGCATCCAATCCAGAATGACATGAAGAGGTGCCACCAATTGAGCCTCCGGATCAGGAATAGCCAAATCCGCTTCACCAGGGAGCTTGACCGACGGGTTGTGCAGCACATCCAGAAAAACATTGGGCGGGACCGGTTTGCGCTAAGAGCCCAGCCGGCTTAAAGCGTCCGCCGCTTCATTCTTCCGTCGGTCCACGTGGTCCACCTGATAGCCTTTAAAGTGACCTGCAATAATATCCACCTCACGATGATATGCTGCCATGAGTGGGTCCTTGGAGTCCCAAGTGCCAGATACTTGTTGAGCCATGAGGTCCGAGTCACTGAAGCACTTAACTCGACTTAGATTCATCTCCTTAGCCATCCGGAGACCATGGAGCAAGGCTTCATATTCAGCTGCATTGTTAGTACAAGGGAACATTAAGCGGAGAATGTAACAAAACTTATCACCTCGTGGGGAAGTTAATACGACTCCAGCCCCCAAGCCTTCCAATTGCCTGGATCCGTCAAAATGGATGGTCCAATATGTGTGATACGGCATTTCTTCAGGTGCTTGCAGTTCCGTCCAATCATTGATGAAATCAACAAGTGCTTGAGACTTAACCGCCGTCCGAGGCACATACTTCAATCCGTGCGGCCCAAGCTCTATAGCCCACTTGGCAATCCGGCCAGTCGCTTCCCGGTTCTGGATGGTATCCCCCAAAGGAGCAGAACTGACCACCGTAATTGGGTGCCCTTGGAAGTATTGCTTAAGCTTCCGGCTTGCCAAAAAAACTCCGTACACCAGCTTCTGCCAATGCGGATACCTTTGCTTGGACTCAATGAGTACCTCGTTGATATAATAGACCGGACGTTGAACCGGATGCTCCTTACCTGCCTCCTTTTGCTCCACCACAATAGCCACGCTGACCGCACGAGCATTAGCGGCAACATATATCAGTAACGGCTCCTTGTCAATGGGAGCGGCGAGCACAGGCGGATTGGCCAATTGCTGCTTTAAGTCCTCAAATGCTTCGTCAGCTGCGGAACTCTAGACGAACTGATCCGTCTTCTTCAACATCTGATACAAATGGATTGCCTTCTCACCAAGGCGGCTGATAAACCGGCTCAACGCGGCAATCCGGCCTGCTAGGCATTGAACATCATTGATACCTTCGGTTTAGCCAGGGAGGTGATGGATGTGATCTTCTCCGGATTAGCCTCAATTCCCTTGTTGGACACCAGAAAACCCAATAACTTGCCTGCCGGTACACCAAAGACACACTTGGCCGGATTAAGCATCATCTTGTATGTCCTCAGATTATCAAAGGTTTCCTTCAAATCGTCAACCAGAGTCTCCTTCTCCCTGGACTTAACCACGATATCATCCACGTAAGCATGTACATTACGGCCAATCTGCTTGTGAAGACAATTTTTTACACAGCGTTGATAAGTTGCCTGGGCACTCTTGAGCCCAAAGGGCATAGACACATAGCAGAAGGCTCCAAAGGGAGTTATGAATGCCGTCTTCTCCTGGTCCTTAACTTCCATTTTGATCTGATGATAGCCAGAATATGCATCCAAAAAACTTAAACGCTCACAACCCGCCGTAGCATCAATAATTTGATCAATATGGGGGAGGGCAAAAGGATCTGCTGGACAAGCCTTATTAAGGTCTGTGTAATCCACACACATGCGCCAGGTGCCGTTTTTCTTAAGGACCAGCACCGGATTGGCAAGCCACTCAGGGTGAAAAACTTCAACAATAAAGCCAGCTGCTAAGAGCCTGGCTACCTCTTCTCCAATCGCCTTGCGTCTTTCTTCGTTAAACCGGCGGAGGAACTGTTTCACCGTTTTGTATTTAGGATCCACATTAAGGGTGTGCTCAGCGAGTTGCCTCGGTACACCTGGCATGCCGGAGGGCTTCCATGCAAAAATGTCCCGATTCTCACGGATGAACTCGATGAGCGCGCTTTCCTATTTCGGATCCAAGTTGGCACTGATGCTGAATTGCTTGGACGAATCGCTAGGTACGAAGTCAACAAGCTTAGTTTCTGCCACCGATTTCAACTTCAGTGCCGGATCATGCTCCGTAGTTGGCTTCTTTAATGGAGTCATGTCCGCCGGATCAACATTGTTGACTTCGTACTTCAGCTCCTCGGTGGCACAAACCGACTCTGCGTAGGCCGCATCTCCTTCCTCGCACTCCAAAGCGATTTTACGGCTTCCGTGAACCGTTATTATCGCCTTGTGACCCGGCATTTTGAGCTGCAAATACACATAACAGGGCCGTGCCATAAACTTGGCGTAGGCCGGTCGCCCAAACAGGGTGTGATATGGACTTTGGATTTTCACCACTTCAAATGTCAATGTTTCCGACCTAGAATCATGATCATCTCCAAAGGCCACTTCCAGAGCTATCTTACCAACAGGATATGCTGACTTTCCAGGTACCACACTGTGGAACACCATATTAGACGGTTTGAGATTTTTATCCGTTAGTCCCATAAGACGGAAGGTGTCATAGTACAAGATATTAATGCTGCTCCCTCCATCCTGAGCACTTTGGTGAACTTGTAACCTCCCACCTGAGGCGCCACCACCAGAGCCAACTGGGCCGGATTATCAACCTAGGGAGGGTGATCCTCTCTGCTCCATATGATTGGTTGTTCAGACCAGCGTAGATAACGGGGCACGACCAGTTCAACAGAGTTGACTGCCCGCCTCTGAATCTTCTGGTCTCGCTTGTCCAAGCTAGTGGTGAAGACATGGTACTGCCCACTATTCAACTGCTTTGGGTTGCTCTGGTAACCTGACTGTTGCTGCTGCTGGTTGTAACCACCCTGGTTGTTCTGATTATTTTGATTATTATGTCCGCCCGGATTACCATTAAATCCTGAACCGGAATTTACTCCACCGTAACCCGGGCCGGATCCTGAGCCACCGCCGGAGCCATGATCATACCGGAAAGCATTAGAATTCTTGAACTCCTGCATAATGAAGCAATCCTTCCAAAGGTGGTTTGCTGGCACCTCCTTCGTCCCATGTCTTGGACAGGGCTGGCTCAGTAGATAATTTAGGCGGTCCGGGTTAGGGTTGGGTGCCCCACTGCGATTTGGCGGTTTACCCTTGCGTCGCTGGCCCTTGTCCTGCGCGTTGGTATTAGCCACAAAGTCCATGTTACCATCCGCTTTACGCTTGCCTCCGCCACCATTGCCTGCCAAGTGATGCTGCTGACCTTTGGAGTTGTTGTTCCTCTTTCCCTTCCCTGCCTTGTCATCATTAGATTCGGGATCCTTGGTACTATCAGAATCAGCATACTTTACCAAAGCAGCCATGAGGGTACCCATGTCAGTGCAATGGCGCTTCATCCGTCCCAACTTCAGCTTTAGGGGGCCAAACCGGCAGTTGCCTTCTAGGGTTAAGACTGCGGTGTCAGCGTTGATGCGATCTGATGAATGCAACACTTATGAGACCCGGCGCACCCAATGAGTCGTCGATTCTCCTTCCTCCTGGACACAGGCAGCCAAGTCCACTATCGACATAGGCTGCTTACATGTATCCTTGAAATTACTGATAAACTGGGCTCGTAATTGGGCCCATGAACTGATAGAGTTGGCCGGTAAGCTTTTTAACCAAGTGCAGGCCATTCCTTCAAGCATCATGGTGAAGTACTTCGCACATGCCGCATCATCCATGTCAAGCATCTCCATGGCCATCTCATAGCTCTCCACCCATGTCTCTGGGGGTTGATCCGCCGTGTAATTTGGTACCTTGTGCGGGCCCTTGAAATCCTTGGGCAGGCGCACATTGCGTAAAGAGGGGACAAGGCAAGGCACCCCCAAAGAGCTAGAAGTAACATCGGGCTCGATCGAAATAGTTGGACGAAACGGCGTAAGCTGCCGAGCCTGATACTGTGCGGCTAACTCGGCCTCCCGGCGCGCTCGGGCCCGGTCCACCACTTCTTGAGCGTTATCAGCACCACCCGTCCGGGTTATTGCCGCGGGGTGCTCGACGTCGTTCGTTACTTGATACTGCTGGTTCATCCATACGCCTGCTATAGCTCCGGCTTGGACGAGGGGTCGAGTGGATCCAGTCGCAGCTGTACGAGTATGCTTCCTGTTGGACCAAAGCTTTCCTAAGAAGCTCTTTGACCTTTCGTGTATCTACCGCCTGCGGTGAGTCACCCTCAACTGGAATGGCCTCCAGCCGTGCACCAGCGGCAACGAGATTGTCCATTGGGTTGGAGTAGTGACCCGGAGGTGTTGAAACAGCCTGAGGTATAACAGTGTTTTGACGAGGCGGATTCATCAGACGGGGCTGAACCGGCGCACCGGTCCCCGGAGCTTCCAGCTGGTTTCCCTCCAGCGGATTACTGGTTCCTGCTCCTGGGGTGTTGAAAAGGTCTCTGGCCTCGAAAACTGAAGGTAAACGGGATCGCTACTTCCTCTTCATGACTTCATGTGACGCGTTCTGGTCCAACATGAGCCTGTAGGCTTGTGCGTCTAAAGCGGCCTGCTCTGTGGTCATCCTGGCATTCTCAACTACCAGGTCCGCCTTGGCCTGGGTGATCTATTCCTTCACCTTTGCAATCTCCGCGTTGTGGACTTCCTGATTCGCCGGATTAGCTTCTGCCATAAGCACAACCAATGCATCAAATAGATCTGATAGAACTTGAGCCGGCGGGCGTGCAGAGCTTCCTGCCCCGGCAGCTGTCGCCGCTACTGAACCGGAGGTTATTGGCGCAGCGGTCGAAGAATGAAGCGGTGCTTGTGTGCCGGCCATGAATATTCCAACTCGGTTGGGTAGATCAGAGGGGTCCGGAATACTGTCGCCATGGGAACAGCCCCCAATCCGGCCATCTTGTAGCTGATATAGAGATTCGGTTTCTCCGGTTGATGACTCATCGCCGGAATAAACGACGGTCTCGCCGCGAGATTCCGATCCATCCTCGTAACTTCCTCCATGGATGACTCCCACAAAGGCACGCTTCATGGTTGTTTTAACCCTTGCGGACTGCGCATGCTGAGCCGTTTCGACGAGGTTGGTGCAGATGTCCAGCTCAGGGCCCGGTTCACCAATCTTGCCGATGAAAACATGTATGCTACCAAAGGGGACCCGGTACCCGTACTCAACTGAGCCGGCCTCGGGGCCCCAGCCTGCATCATCGATGTAGAGCTTGCCGCGACGACTCTTAGTCATCCGGCCCACAGCGTAGCCCTCGAGTCCTTCGAAGCGGCCCTCCAAGAACTTGAAACCATCGTGCGATAGCCCCACGGTGGGCGCCAACTGTCGTGGTTTTGTCACGGCAGATGTCCTAGAGAAAGGACTTAGTCGTGGAGCCATCGCGACGGGTTAGCTTGAAGGGGTTAAAGCGGACACAGGGACGCAAGAGAGTTTATACTAGTTCGGCCCCTTCGATGAAGGTAAAAGCCTACGTCTAGTTGTGATGGAATTGATGGGGTTTCGATGACTAGGGAGCAAACAAGCTTCGCCTAAGTCTTGAGTTGTTGTCTGTTGTCCTTGAACCGCCGTTGGGTCGTCCCCTTATATACACGGCTGACGCCCGTCGGTTCACAGAGTCCCAACACCGGCTCATAGATGTGTCCGGTTTGGTCTCTACTTATTCCTAACTTACAATACAAGTTAAATACCAACGCCGGTTTATGGCTACAGGCCTTGAACCGACTATGGGCCTTGAGCCCTCATCTGCCTTCTTGGGCTTGAACATACTTAACTACTGATGAAGTTAACCCGGCCCAGATAGGCCGGTTTACGCCTAGTAGTGATATCCCCAACAATAGGCATGTTCGTATTGTGTCTCCGCTAATGCCCAAGGTACGTTGACTGTGTAATTATGCATGCACGGTAGGACTTTCGCAGATACACAAGGCGATCCATGAAGGCAAAGCTGGTAACCCAGCTCTGGAATTGCCAAGCTGTTAGCATGCGGAATTGGCCGGCCTTGTGTAATAGAGTCCGACGGCTTAATAACCGATGACGTTTGTGGCTTGACAGGGCCTCTTTGTACTTCGTCCGCAATGGCCGGGGTATGCTCCTTAGTACAGAGGGAGCGTTCCATGTTTCCGTTGATTGCAATGACACCATGTGGACCATCTTATGCTTTAGATAAGCGTAGTGCGGGACCGTGTTAAAGCGGGCGACAGCGGTTCGTCCGAGCAGTGCGTGATAGCCACTATGGAACGGGACGATATCAAAGGTCAGGTCTTCACTTCGGAAGTTGTCCGGCGAACCGAAGATGACTTCCAGCGTGATTGAGCCCGTGCAGCGGGCCTCTACACTAGGTATTACTCCTTCAAAGGTAGTTTTAGTGGTCTTGATTCTTGACTGATCGATGCCCATTTTGCGGACAATGTCTTGATAAAGTAGATTGAGACTGCTGCAGCCGTCCATGAGGACTCACGTGAGATGATTGGATCGAGGACCAGAGCTGCCGAACCTCCATGATAGATACTGGTTGGGTGGTCCTTTCGAGCGAAGGTGATCGGGCAAGCCGACCATGGGTTGAATTTTGGGGCGACCAGCTCTATGGCGTAGACGTCCCGTAAAGCATGCTTGTGCTCCCTCTTAGGGATATGTGTGATATATATTATATTCACTGTTTTTACTTCGGGGGAAATTGCTTCTGTCCCCCCGTGTTCGGTTGACGAGGCTCTTGGTCATCGTCGGCCAGGCGACCCTTTCCTCTTGTGTTCGGCATTGATTTTGCCGGCCTGTTTAAAGACCCAACAATTTCTATTGGTGTGATTGGCGGGTTTATCGGGGGTGCCATGAATCTAGCAAGGCCAATCAAGTATTCGGTCTAAACTGGATGGGCCATCTCTGTTTGCCTTGAATGGCTTCTTCTTTTGAACGGGTTTGGAGCCACTGAATCCGGCATTGACCGTCGTGTCTTGGGTCCCTTCATTATTGTTTCGACGCTTGTGCTTGTTGCATCGTGGCTTGCCGTTGCCGTCCCTGGGTTCGGAGGTGCAACGGTCGCTGGTGCTATTGCTTCTACGAGCAAGCCAACTATCCTCTCCCGCGCTAAAGCGGGTCATAAGTGCGGTAAGGGCTGCCATGGACTTCGGCCTTTCTTGGCCGAGGTGTCAGATGAGCCACTCATCTCGGACGCTATGTTTGAAGTCCGTGAGGGCTTCGGCGTTCGGACAATCCACAGTCTAGTTCTTTTTGATTTAGAACTTAGTCCAGAGCTGTTGTTTCTCCGGGTTGCTGGATTATGTGAGTAAGATTATCGGCGTCTGGGGGCCAAACATAGGTACCTCAGAAGTTGTCTCCGAATGCGCCCTCCAAGTCTTCCCAACTACCAATAGAGTTTTCTGGTAGGCTACTCCGCTAATGCCGTGTTGTCCCCTTGAGTTTTAGGGGGGGTACTTGATGGCATGTTGATCATCACCGCGTGCCATGTGAATGTGGAGAAGAAAATCTTCAATCCATACTGCAGGATTTGTTGTGCCATCGTATGATTCGATGTTCATGGGTTTAAACCCTTTTGGGAACTGGTGTTCCATTACCTCATCGGTGAAGCATAGGGGGTGTGTGGCACCTCTATATCAGGCAACGTCACGCACAGTCCGGATGAAGCCCGTATGCGGTTTTCGGCCCTGGTCGAGTTGTGTTTGTTGCGCCATACCTGATTGCCGTCCTCTCGCGCTTGGGCACGCCCCCTTGATCCGTAGATTGACCTGGTCTCGTCGGATATATTGTCCAGGTCCTGACATAGGTCATAAGCGTATCCCCGAGCTGTTGTTTCTCTCCTTTTACGGAGAGGTGGCGCGGGCTGGTGTTCGGCTTGAGTTGTTGTTCTGTCCCGGCCACATGGTGGTCGGTTAGGTCCCTCAGGCGCGTTACGCGCGGGTAGTATGGGCTCCAGCGCCTCATCGTCTAATTGGGGTAGCAGTTTATGCTTCGGGTAACTCTTTGTTGGGCGTTCGAGGTCGTTTTTTCGGCTGCTTGGACATTAGTCCATCTGTCATTGAGCGGTCTTGGTCAGCTTGAAGTTGTTGCTGCTTTTTCTTTAGGCTTCTTGTAGTGGCTATTAGCCAGCACTTAAAGCATTCTTGTTCGAGGGGTTCCTCTGGCACGATGAAATCTTCGTCACCGACGCTCACGTCGTCCTCAGAGAGTCGTATATAGTTGCTATCCTCCGAGTCTTTCGTTCCCTGCTTGATCCTCGGGGTCAATTTGCCCGTCCTCCCGATCATCCTGTTCGGATGTTAGTTTGATGGGGTCTTCTTAGTCTTCGGTGTTCTCCAGAGTGTCATCGTCTCCGGTGCTGGTATTGTTATCTTTTCCGCGACACGATTTAGAGCGGCGCCGCTGACGTCAGCACTTTGGTGGTATCTCAGGAGGTTTGTCCTCAACTGGATCCTTTTCATCATCGTCGTCGCCTTCTTTAGGTGTGCCCACCATGTACACGTCGTATGAGGAAGTGGTCATCTAGCATCTAATGAACAGCGGGTTTTGGACCTTCTCCTCTCTGGCATCATCATCCAACCATCGACGTCTTTAGAGGCGTAGTCGAGCGTGTTGGTTAGATGATCGACAGTGTCTATGAAGTGGGTGGTGGGTGGGAAGTAAAAAACCCTATTTTCAGCCCCTAGTCCGAGTTGGGTGTAATTCGGAAGAGGTTCCTCTATGATGGTGAGGGATCGCATTAAGTCCAAAGCCTCGCTTAAGAGCGAGGTTTGGATGGGGACAAAAGTTCCCGGGCCGAGCTTGCATGACGCGGACTTCGAGGGTTTGGAGCAAGTGTCCACAAAAGAGTCCGGCCTTGAGATGACAGCCGGTGACACTATTCTCTCCGGTTCTCCAGTGTTGAGCTCTATGGTCGTAGAGGGTCCGGCGTGTTCTAGACCCCCTGTCTTCGGACCTAGTGGCGTGCTCCGGATCTAAGGCCGGAGCGGTGGTTGGGGCTGCGAATCCTTGGAAGATCAAGTCTCCTTGGATATCAGCGACATAGTTCAGATTTCTGAAACTGATCCGGTGACCAGGGTCGTAGCTGTCGATCTGCTCTAAGTGGCCAACCGAGTTGACACGCAGTGCGGAGCCGCCGAATACAAAGATCTGGCCGGGGAGAAAAATCTTCTTCACGGCAGCATCCTTGTAGATGATCGATGGAGGAATCAAGCCTTTCGATGATGGCACAGTGAAACTCTCAATGAAAGCACCAATGTCGGTGTCAAAACCGGCAGATCTCAGGTAGGGGGTCCCGAACTGTGCGTCTGAGGATCGAAGGTAACAGGAGACAGGGACACAATGTTTACCCAGGTTCGGGCCCTTTTGATGGAGGTAATGCCCTACGTCTTGCTTGATTGACTTTGAGTATAGGGGTTACAAGAGTTGATCTACCACGAGATCGTAATGGCTAAGCCCTAGATGTCTAGCATGTATGATTATGATTGCCTCTACGGACTAAACCCTCTGGTTTATATAGACACCGGAGGGGGTTAGGGTTGTACAAAGTCAGTTTATAGAGAAAGAATCTTCATATCCGAACGCCAGGCATGCCATCCACACAAAGGAGAGTCCCATCCGGACACGGTGTAAAGTCATCTATCTTGTATCTTTGCGGCCCATTAGTCCGGCCCATGTTGCAAAGCCCTGATGCCCGAGGACCCCCTTATCCAGGACTCCCTCAAGCACCTTCTCCAGGGGGTACACAGAGACAACTTTAATGGGGTGGTCTTGGAAGTAGTGGCATAGCTTCCTAGAGGCGACGAGGAGCACGAGTAGGAGCTTCTGCATTAGGGGTAGCGTGCACGTTGTGCAACACTGTGCCGACGTAGTACACAGGGTGCTCAACGAGGGAAGGGGTGTCGGTGATGTGTAGCCCTCCTTGCGATGAGGGGGCCTCGGGAGCCTTGCGGTCTGACGGAGTAGCCAGGGCCTCAGGAGTGCCGTCCTAAGGTGGCGATGCCGCGGCCGTGCATGGGGCGCTACGCCGCATACCCGCGTCTGAGCGCTCCTGCCAGACCGCCACAAGCGCTGCACTGGCCGAATGGGGTGTGGCAGCCAGGTAAATCACCAGGGTCTCGAGAGGGCGAGGCGCCACCATCACCAGCGGCCTCGGCCTCCGGAGTCCATTTGAACGGGCCCTTCTTTTTCATCATCTTAAAGAATGGGAGGGCGCGCTCGCCAAGCTTGGAGATGAAGCACCCCAAACGAAGTTATGCAGCCTGCGAGCTTCTACATCTCCTTGAGGGTCTGCGGCGGGATCATCCTCTCTATCACCTTGATATTCGTCGGGTTAGCCTCAATCCCTCTGTGTGACACCAGGAAACCCAATAGCTTGCTGGACGGGACACCGAACACACACTTCTCCGGATTGAGGTGCAGGTTTACCATGCGCAAGTTGGTGAATGTCTCTTCCAAATCTTCGACAAGGGTCCTTGCTTCCCGTGACTTGACCAATATGTCATTGATGTATGCCTCGGCATTTCTCCTGAGCTGCCAGCCCAGGGCGATGTGCATCAACCATTGGAAGGTTGCGCCGGCATTGCGCAGCCCGAACCGCATGCATGTGTAGCAATACATCCCGCATGGGTTCAGGAAAGCTATCTTCTCAACATCCTGCATCACCATCTTGATTTGGTGGTCGCCCGAGAAGGCGTCTAGGAAGCACAACAAGTAACACTTGGCAGTGGAGTCGATGATCTGGTCGATGCGCGGAAGAGGGAAAGGGTCCTGAGAGCAAGCTTTGTTGAGGCTCGTGAAGTCGACGCACATGCGATCCTTCCCGCCCTTCTTGGGGATGATGACCTTATTGGCCAGCCAATCTGGGTGTCGCACTTCCCGAATGACGCCAACTTCTTGCAGCTTGTGGACCTCCTGGACGATGAACGACTACTTCTCCATGCTTGCCGCTGCGCCTTCTACTTCATCGGGCGTGCACCGAGGCACACCATCAAATGGTGCTCGATCACATCTCGTGGGTTTCCAACCAGGTCCGTTTCCTCCCATGTGAACACATCCTTGTTCGGGCGGAGGAAACCGACCATCGCCTCTTCCTGGCCCGGGGGGAGGCCGGCGCCTATGGTGAAGGTGGGGCCTGAGTCCCTGTTGTCGACTGACACGTGCTTCGTATCGGCCCGATCTTGAGAGGACAACTGTTTCTGCTTTGAGGGCATGGCTTCCGGGAACTCTGGGGTGTCTTTGGCGCCTTGTTGTGCGGCTGCCACGGCCTTGAAGGCGAACTTGAGGGCCAGGAGTGCATCCTGGGTATCCCCTATCACAGTGAGGATACCGCTGCTCCCAGGCATCTTGGTGATATTTTAGCCGACATGCGTCGCCGCCATGAACTTGGCAAGGGCCAGATACCCAAGGATGGAGTTGTACGGGAGGATGATGCGGGCGACGTCGAAGTCGATGAGCTCGGTGTGGTAGTTGCCACGTGTGCCGAAGGTAATGGGAGGCGGATCTGCCCCAGAGGAATGGTGGAGCCGTTGACCACCCCTGAGATGGGTTTGGTGGGGGCGAGCTAGTCGTAAGGCACCTGAAGCTGATCGAAAGCTTCCATGGAGAGGACGTTGAGGCCAGCACCACCGTCTATGATGGTCCTGGTGACTGCACACCTACTGATGGTTGGCGTGCAGAGCATGGGGAGCGTTATGGCGCTGACCATAGTCTTGGGGTGATCCCGGGAGTCGAAGATGATGTCGGTCTCAGGCGCTGCCCAGACTGGAGGAGCCCCCTGCCATGGCTGGGCAGCCCCCACCTGTCGGAAGAGCTTCTTGATGTGCTGGTGCCCGCGACCCGCCGAGAATGGCCGCTACGGCATGGGGCCCAGTTCCACGAAGCTTGAGATGAACAGATCGCGCAACTCTTCCCAAGAAGCCACTGACTCCAGCAGGCTGAGCAGCCTGGAGCACGGCATACTCGCAAGGGCCATCGGGAGACAATTCACCATGACTTTGTCGCCGCCGCCTGCCGCCCAGATGGCCTTTGCATGCACCCGGAGGAACTTCGTGGTGTCCGTCGCACCATCGTAACGCGGGGGCAACACCGGCCTGAACTTCAGCAGCCATCGCACGTGTGGCAAGGCAGGGGAGAAAGCTCAAAGGCCCTGGATGCCTCTGAACGCGCCCGGTGGCCTGGCAGGTGGGGCGGGCCTGCCATGGGAACCATGCGGTACGGGTGTAGCGTAGCTAATGAAGAGGCGTACCTTCGACACACCCCAACATGGCGCGCCAAATGTCAGATTCAGAGCTCCATAGAGCCAAGAAAGGTTTGAACTCTAGGGCGTGTGCGAACAACTCAACCTCTCCAACCAACCATGTCATCACCCCCATGGCCTAGCTCGATGAACAAGGAACAAGACAGACACAATAGTTTTACCCAGGTTCGGGCCACCTTGCAGTGTAAGACCCTCCTCCTGCTTTGTGGTGGATTTGCCTCACGCGGAGTTGAGGATGAACTAGTACAAGGGATGAGCAACCTCGTGAGGTCTTCTCTGGTGGGGGAATGAGTTAACCAGGTTGAAATTATTTTCTACGATGGTGGCTAACCTATACATATAGTGGCCTCGGTCCTCTTCACCCAAAATGTAGGCAGGAAGGGATCCCACAATGGCCAATTTGAAATTAGACAAGTAGTACATCTTCTCCTGATGAAAGGTGGTCTTCGCGTGCAAAGCTTCTGGTCATGACGCTGTGGTGGGCCCGGTGATGACATCCGTCCTGCCGGTCTTGGTCTTGTTGCACTAAAATGGAAACCTTTGCTTGATTCCTCGGGGACTCATGCCTCCGCTTGCCTCCTTTGCACCAAAGAGGAAACTGCCTCATCTGCGCCCGCTGGCACCTGCCTGGCCATGGTCGTCATGGCATGCGTCACCACAACCTCATGAAGCTAGGTGCCTGCATAGAAATCTCCGCTCCTCAGGGGGCCGCCTGGGGTGGCCGCTCCCTCCGGAGGTCTTGGTGTCGCCCGCCTCGCGAGGTCTTGTCTTGATGGTCTCGTAGATGGGCCGTATCAGGACGTCGATGGAGCCACGCTGTGGGCCGCAGGCAGGCAAGTCTGGGTACCCTAGTTCCACGAACTCCGACATAACTGCCTGCTCGCTCGACATCCACTGACAAGCGACTAGCTGGTTGGTGAGTTGGAGCGGTGGAAAGGTAGTGGGGTCTTGCCGGCACGGACCTTGTCGGGTCTTCGCTTGCCGGTATGTAGCTTGTCGGCAACCTGAATATGGAATCTTGATCAGGGTCATCCTCTGGCAAGCGTTTCCGTCGGGAAGGCAACTACTGTCTGTGCATAAGTCACGGTACTGAGGCACCCATGTCTTAGTACACCGACAGTGCTAAATGCATATGAGGAGGAGAAGATCACTTTCCGTCTCATGGACCGAGATTTCGGAATCACTCTCAATGAGTGGGGTAATTACTTTGGCTTCACCAACAATGATGATGATGTTTGAGATGTCTATGATTTCACTGACCCGCACCCAAGGCAATCATTCTATCGGATGAGTTATCATGGCTCAAGGCAAATAGCTAGTTGCACTGAAAGTCCTGTTATAGGCTATTTTTATTATGTTATCGCTAACTCATTGTAGGCACGAGGAGAAGTTTCTAAGGTGAATGATGAGAACATGCTAGTTCTTGGGAAAGCAGCAAACCTTCATGTCGGTTATTCGCCCAACCTAGGGGCAATACTTTTGCTACACCTCACGCATCAAGCAAATAATGCACAAGGACACATCGATTGTGCAGGATTGATCTGTTGGGGAACGCAGTAATTTCAAAAAAAATCCTACGCACACAAAAGATCTATCATGGTGATGCATAGCAAACGAGACGGGAAGAGTGTTGTTGACATACCATCGTAGACCGTAAGCGGAAGCGTTATGACAACGCGGTTGATGTAGTCATACGTCTTCGTGATCTGACCGGTCCTAGTACTGAAAGTACGGCACCTCCGCGATCAGCACACGTTTGGCTCAGTGATGTCCCACGAACTCTTGATCTAGCTGAGTGTCGAGGGAGATCTTCGTCACCACGACGGCAGGATGAAGCACTACGACAATATGACAGAGGTGGATTATGGTGGAGGGAGGTACCGCACACGGCTAAGGGAGCAGTGATCAACTTGTGTGTTCTAGGGTGCCCCCATGCCCCCGCATATAAGGGAGCAAGGGGGGAGGCCGGCCAGCCCTTGGGGCGCACCAGGAGAGGAGGAGTTCTCCTCCTAGTACGAGTAGGACTCCCCTTTCCAAGTCCTACTAGGAGGGGGAAGGGGGAAGGAAGGAGAGGGAGAGAAGAGAAGGAAAATGGGGCGCCCCCCTTCCCTAGTCCAATTCGGAATAGAGGGGAGGGGGCACGCGACCCTTCCTTGGCCGGACATCTCTCTCTCCACGAAGGCCCATGTGGCCCATTAGTTCCCCACAAGGGTTTCGATAACCCCCGGCACTCCGATAATTATCCGGTGACCCCCGGAGCTCATCCAGTGTCCGAATATAGTCATCCAATATATCAATCTTTATGTCTCAACCATTTCGAGATTCCTCGTGATGTCCGTGATCATATCCGGGACTCCGAACTATCTTCGGTACATCAAAACACATAAACTCATAATACCGATCGTCACCGAACGGTAAGCGTGCAGACCCTACGGGTTTGAGAACTATGTATACATGACCGAGACACATCTCCGGTCAATAACCAATAGCGGAACCTGGATGTTCATATTGGCTCCCACATATTCTACGAAGATCTTTATTGGTCAAACCGCAAAATGATATATGTTGTTCCCTTTGTCATTGGTATGTTACTTGCCTGAGATTCGATTGTCGGTATCTCAATACCTAGTTCAATCTCGTTACCGGCTAGTCTCTTTACTCATTCCGAAATGCATCATCCCATAACTAACTCATTAGTCACATTGCTTGCAACGCTTATAGTGATCTGCAATACCTCTCCGATACTCGGAGTGACAAATCCTAATCTCGATATATGCCAACTCAATAAACACGATCGGAGACACCTGTGTAGCATCTTTATAGTCACCCAATTACTTTGTGACGTTTGATAGCACACTAAGTGTTCCTCCGGTATTCGGGAGTTGCATGATCTCATATTCATAGGAACATGTATAAGTTATGGAGAAACAAATAGCAACAAACTAAACAATCATCGTGCTAAGCTAATGGATGAGTCAAGTCAATCACATCATTATCCAATGATGTGATCCCGTTAATCAAATGATAACTCATGTCTATGGTTAGAAAACATAACCATCATTGATTCAACAAGCTAGTCTAGTAGAGGCATACTAGTGACACCCCGTTTGTCTATGTATTCACACAAGTATTAAGTTTCCAGTTAATACAATTCTAGCATGAATAATAAACATTTATCATGGTATAAGGAAATATAAATAAAAACTTTATTATTGCCTCTAGGGCATATTTCCTTCAGTCTCCCACTTGCACTAGAGTCAATAATGTAGATTACACTGTAATGATTCTAACACCCATGGAGTGTTGGTGCTGATCATGTTTTGCTCACGAGAGAGGATTAGTGAATGGGTCTGCAACATTCAGATCCGTATGTATCTTGCAAATTTCTATGTCTCCCTCCTTGACTTGATCGCGGATGTAATTGAAGCATCTCTTGATGTGCTTAGTTCTCTTGTGAAATCTAGATTCCTTTGCTAAGGCAATTGCACCAGTGTTGTCACAAAAGATTTCATTGGACCCGATGCACTAGGTATGACACATAGATCGGATTTGAACTCCTTCAACCAGACTCCTTCATTTGATGCTTCCGAAGCAGCTATGTACTCCACTTCACATGTAGATACCGCCATGACGCTCTGCTTGGAACTGCACCAACTGACAGCTCCACCATTTAATAAAAATACGTATTCGGTTTGTGACTTAGAGTCATCCGAATCAGTGTCAAAGCTTGCATTGGCGTATCCGTTTACGACGAGCTCTTTGTCACCTCCATAAATGAGAAACATGTTCTTAATCCTTTTCAGGTATTTCAGGATGTTCTTGATCGTCGGCCAGTGATCCACTCCTGGATTACTTTGGTACCTCCCTTCTAAACTAATAGCAAGGCACACATCAGGTCTGGTGCATAGCATTGCATACATGATAGAATCTATGGCCGAGGCATAGGGAATGACTTTCATTTTATCTCTATCTTCTGTAGTGGTCGGGCATTGAGTCTGACTCAACTTCACACCGTGTAACACAGGCAAGAACCCTTTCTTTACCTGATCCATTTTGAACCTCTTCAAAACTTTATCAAGGTATGTGCTTTGTGAAAGTCTAATTAAGCGTCTTGATCCATCTCTATAGATCTTGATGCCCAATATTTAAGCAGCTTCACCGAGGTCTTTCGTTGAAAAATTCTTATTCAAGTATCCTTTTATGCTATTCAGAAATTCAATATCATTTCCGATCAATAATATGTCATCTACATACAATATCAAAATGCTACAGAGCTCCCACTCACTTTCTTGTAAATACAGACTTCTCCAAAAGTATGTATAAAACCATATGCTTTGATCACACTACCAAAGTGTATATTCCAACTCCGAGAGGCTTGCACCAGTCAATAAATGGATCACTGGAGCTTGCACACTTTGTTAGCACCTTTTGGATCGACAAAACCTTCTGGTTGCATCATATACAACTCTTCTTTAAGATATCCATTAAGGAATGTTGTTTTGACATCCATTTGCCAAATTTCATAATCATAAAATGCGGCAATTGCTAACATGATTCGTACGGACTTAAGCATCGCTACGGGTGAGAAGGTCTCATGGTAGTCAACTCCTTAAACTTGTCGAAAACCTTTTGCAACAAGTCGAGCTTTGTAGACAGTGTCACTACCATCAGCATCAGTCTTCTTCTTGAAGATCCATTTATTCTCGATGGCCTGCCGATCATCGGGCAAGTCAACCAAAGTCCACACTTTGTTCTCGTACTTGGATCCCATCTCAGATTTCATGGCCTCAAGCCATTTTGCGGAATTTGGGCTCATCATCGCTTCCTCATAGTTTGTAGGTTCGTCATGGTCAAGTAACATGACCTCCATAATAGGATTACCGTACCACTCTGGTGCGGATCTTACTCTGGTTGACCTACGAGGTTCAGTAGTAACTTGATCAAAAGTTTCATGATCATCATCATGTAACATCCCAGATGTAACTTGCCATATTTGTAACTCCGACTCTTGCCATTTTCGGCCTTAACTTATGAGATTCCTTCGTGGTTGGGTTTTGTCTTCGTTTTGCTTTTTGTCCATGTCATGCATTTCATATCATGTCATCATGTGCATCGCATTTGCATTCGTGTTCGTCTCATGCATCCGAGCATTTTCCCCGTGTCCGTTTCGCAATCCGACACTCCCACGTGCACCGGCGCACCCCTCTTGTCTCTTTTCATGAGCAGGTGTTAAACGTTCTTGGAATGGACCGAGATTTGTCAAGTGTCCTTGGTACACCACCGGTAGACCACCTGTCAAATTTCGTTCCATTTCGAGCCCTTTTGATACCCCAACGGTTCACCGAGTAACCGCAAAAGCCTCTTGTGTGTTGCAGCCCAACACCCCTCCAAAACAGCCCAATAACCCATCTAAACCATCTCCATGTCCTCCGTCGTTGGATCACGATCGTGTGGGCAAAAAACCGCACCTCATTTGGACATTCCTACCTCCTTCTACCTATATATATGTGTCTTCCCCCCGAAAAAATCACAGTCTAACCCTAGCTCTCCCTCTCCTCGCACCGCCGGACAAAAACGCCGCCGCCGGACGTGTCCGCCGGCCACATCTCCCCCACCATTTGGACGCCGCCATGTAAGCCTCGCCGCCGCCACATCCAATCGGACAACACCGCGTGGCCCGACTAGCACAAGCATGCAAACTAGGCTCCACAATGTTGCTGTTTTTAGGGACTTAGGATTTTGCTAAGTCTTTTCCCTGCTATTATTTTGATGCCATGTAAACTTGATGCTACAGTGAGATACATGCTTCTTTTGGGATACTTCAGTAAGTATGTTTTGAACATGTGGTTATTCTCTATCCATCCATTACCCTATTTGCAATTATGGAGTGCTCTAGCATGTCTTTTGCTTGCTCTAATTTTGCTATAAAATGTTCCTGGCAGAATGTTAACATGTTAATCAATATTGCCATGGTTGTTGCTAGTAATCCATGCATCCTATGAACTTGTTCTTGCTATGGTTAGCTTCATGAGCATGTCATATAGCTATTAGTCTGCTTATTTTGTCATGCAATGCTTTGTGTTGAGTGGCAGGAGCTCGCAAAGTTGCTATCGTGAATCTGTTTATGGTATGCCCTGCTTTTCTGCCAAGTCTGAAACTGTTAATAAAACTTGCTATGTTTAGATGGGAGCCATCATATCTTATCTGCCTTTTTGGCTCATGATCAGTAAGGGACTTTTCATCTATGCTTTCAGTAGAATCATGCCATGCCTTGGTTTGCTATGATATGTTCCTGTAGAATGATGTTTTCTTGCTCTAAACTTTGCTTGCTGATGTTGTTTTTGACATGTTAGTATTTCCACAAAGTCTGTGATGCTGATATCTTTTGCACTTTTTCCATGCTTGTTTGAACCTATTCTGTTGTGTTTTAGCCGTAGCTCAGTGTTCATATTTTGTAAAGCATCTCTTGTACATCACTGACATGTGCTTTGTTGTTATGTTGGAGTGCAGTAGCTTAGTTTCGTGTTGCATTCTAGATGGCATCATGCTGTTAATCGTAGAATTGTGTCATTCTTGTTTTGCTTGCCATTTGCAAACCGTGCATCCGTTTACGGTGATCTTTATATCGTTTTCACCCGAAATCATCTCACCTTTCCAGCGGCACACTTGGTTTGCCAAGTTGATGCCTTGACCATTCTTTCCTTTCCGGAGCATGCATATGCATTGCATATCATGTCTTGCATATCATGCCATGTATTGCATCATGTTGCTTGTGCATTGCACCATGATTGATTGTTGTTCCATTTTCTTTGGTTCTTGCCTTGGGTAGAGCTGGGAGACAAGTACGTGAATGAGGAACCTGTTGAGTACGCTAACAAGGATCAAGCTTTCGACAACTCTAAGAACTTTGCAGGCAAGATGATCATACCCTCGAAATCACCTCTATCTTTGCTTGCTAGTTGTTCGCTCTATCGCTATGTCGCGCTACCTACTACTTGCTATATAATGCCTCCCATATTGCCATGTCAAGCCTCTAACCCACCTTCCTAGAAAACCGTTGTTTGGCTATGTTACCGCTTTTGCTCAGCCACTCTTATAGCGTTGCTAGTTGCAGGTGAAGTTGAAGTTTCTTCCATGTTGGAACATGGATATGTTGGGATATCATTATTATATCTTATTTACTCTAATGCATCTATATACTTGGTAAACGGCGGAAGGCTCGGACTTATGCCTAGTGTTTTGTTCCACTCTTGCCGCCTTAGTTGTCGTCATACCGGTGTTATGTTCCTTGATTTTGCGTTCCATACGCGGTTGGGTGTTATGCGAACCCCTTGACAGGTCGCTTTGAATAAAACTCCTCCAGCAAGGCCCAACCTTGGTTTTAACATTTGCCACCTAACCCTTTTTCCCTTGGGTTTCACGGACTGAAGGGTCATCTTTATTTTAAACCCCCGTGCCAGTGCTCCTCTGAGTGTTGGTCCAAACTAGGCGTTGTCCGGCGCCCCCTGGGCAACCAGGGTCTATGCCAACCTGACGTCTGGCCCATCCGGTGTGCCCTGAGAACGAGATACGGGCGACTCCTATCGCAATTTGTCGACACATCGGGTGGTTTTGCTGGTCTTGTTTTACCATTGCCGAAATGTCTTGTAACCAGGATTCCAAGACTGATCGGGTCTTTCTGGGAGAAGGAATATCCTTCGTTGACCATGAGAGCTTGTGATGGGCTAAGATGGGACACCCCTGCACGGTATAAACTTTCGAGAGCCGTGCCCGTGGTTATGTGGCAGATGGGAATTTGTTAATATCAGGTTGTAGAGAACTTGACACTTAACTTAATTAAAATGAATCAACTGCGTGTGTAGCCGTGATGGTCTCTTTTCGGCGGAGTCCGGGAAGAGAACATGGTCTTGTGTTATGCTTGAATGTAAGTAGCTTCAGGATCACTTCTTGATCACTTCTTGCTTCTCGACCACTGCATTGCTTCTCTTCTCGCTCTTATTTGCGTAAGGTAGACACCATATATGCTTAGTGCTTGTTGCAGCTCCACCTCACTACCCTCTCCTACCCATAAGCTTAAATAGTCTTGATCTCGCGGGTGTGAGATTGTTGAGTCCTCATGACTCATGGATACTTCTAAAAAGTTGCAGGTGCTAAGGATTCCAGTGCAGGTGATGCTACTAAACTCAAGTGGGAGCTCGGCGAGGATTCGGGCCGTTTCTATGTTTTCTTTCCAGATGATCAGTAGTGGAGCCCAATTGGGACAATCGGGAATCTAGCATTTGGGGTTGTATTTCTTTATTTTGGTTCCGTAGTCGGACCTTTGTTTGTACCTTGGATGTTGTATGGATTATTTATGTATTGTGTGAAGTGGCGATTATAAGCCAACTCTTTATCCCTCTCTTATTCAGTACATGGGATGTGTGAAGATTACCCTCTTGCGAAAAGCCTACCATGCGGCTATGCCTCTAAGTCGTGCCCCGACACATGGGAGATATAGCCGCATTGTGGTTGTCACAAGTTGGTAATCAGAGCCATCCCCGACTTAGGACCCCCCTGCTTGATCGAATCGCTGACGTTGTTGAGTCCAGAACAAAATGTTTTGACTCTTAGGATTATATATATTGGAGAGTAGGATTCTTTTTTACTCCTCATTCCTTTCATCACTCTGGTGAGGGCTCTTGACGTAGAAGTTTTGACTCTTCTCTTCTCAAATTTCACAAAAAAATAGAATCACGCGGGTATCTTGGAATCGTTCTGATAGTCTTGTGATAAGAACATTGTTCTTGGTGCCTCCTGACATTTAGGGGTTGTGGCAGTGTCCCAGGGAGTTGAGCTCCGAGGTGTTGTCGTCGCAATTTTATCGTTCCAGTTCTTGAATACCTGAGTTCGCCGACATCAAAAATCCCTTTTATGCAGTTGTTGGTGAGATAACCTCGACGCCACCTAGTACTAGGGCGGGAGTTCGGGAGTATTTCCATAACTCATATAACGGATGCTTTTTGAAGGTTGAGGTACATGATTTCTGAAGGTTTCTTGGTTATGTGTTGAAGGATGGACACAACTGGATGTAGGAATCGTTAGTTTGGGTGAGATATTATGCTTCCCCTGTATCCCCAACACCTGATTGCAGAGCCAGAAAGTTTCCGGAGTTTTATAGGTGGTAATTCTAGTAGCTCTAGTATTTCTTCCTGCAGATATTTGGTTTGTGATTGGGTAATCCTTACCACTTATTTGTTCATATCCGTACCTTGTTGCTTTACTGATATACCTTTATCTAAGTGGCTTCTCAACCTAATGGACGTGTGATGATTTACTTTAGAATTCATTCATGCATCCTTGTTCGAATGTTTTTTATGAAGACTTTATATTGCAATTTCCATCCACTGATTCATCTTGAATATCTGTCTTTCAAAAATTCTAAAGGATGTCACCCTCTTCAGGATGGCTCCTCCAACGCGTCAGAATCCGCCACCACCTCCACCTCCGGAGGCATGGCAAGCTGTCATGGCAGCCACCAACGCCAACACTCAGATGCTTATACGACTATTGCAAGGGCGCAACCAAGGAAATCAAGGCCAAGGCAACAATCAGCCTCAGTTTGCTACCCTCAACCAGTTTCTCACAAACCAGCCGAAATCTTTCAGCAAGTGTACCGAGGCCACAGATGCCGACGACTGGCTCATGGACATCTGCAAACATTTTGAATGTAGCAATGTCAGACCTTAGGGCTTTGTCAAGTTTGCTTCGTTTCAACTCAAGGACCAAGCTGCTGAGTGGTTTCAACAATACAAAGATTCCAGATGAGGTCATGTGATTACCTGGGATGATTTCCGCCGAGACTTCAAAGCTCATCACATCCCACCAAGCGTTGCTAAGAGCAAGCGTGAGGAGTTCCGCAATCTTAAGCAAGGCAGCATGTCTGTGTATCAATACAATATCCAGTTTCAGAAACTTGCTCGCTTCTCTAAACAAGACGTTCCTGATGAAAAGAGTATGATCTATCAATTCAGAGGTGGCCTCAGAGAAGATCTGCAGTTAGCTCTCATGCTTCTTGAGCTGACCAAGTTCGATCAATTCTATAACATGGCACTAAAGCAAGAAGCTGCTCAGCTCAAGTGTGAGGCATCTAGGAAGAGAGTCAGGGACGCACTTCAATCTTCTTCTTCATCACAAGTGGCAGCTAAGCAACAGAAGTTCTGGTTGCCTCCTCCTCCATTTCGCCAGCCCTACCAGCAGAAGAGCAAAGTTGGCAATGGATCTTTCCACCCACCCAACCCAGGCTATCAGAACAAAGCTCAGTCTCAAACTCCAAGGTCAAGTGCTCCTTATCATCGTCCGCTCTTAGAGGTTACTTGCAACAAGTGTCAGTAGAAAGGGCACTATGCAAACAAATGCTTCAACCAAAGGAGCCTTCCGCCTCCTCCTCCAGTGAGATCTTCCAACAATGCAGTGGTCAAGCATAATTCCAAGTCGGCAAAGGTGAACATGATGAACGCAGCTCAGGCAGAGGATTCTTCAGAAGTGATCATGGGTAACCTTCCTGTTAATGACTTTCATGCAAAAGTCTTATTTGATACTGGTGCATCGCATTGTTTCATTTGAAGACCTTTTGCATCGAAGCATGAGTTGGTCTTCCAAGATTTGCATAGATAGTTGTCAGTTGTCTCTCCGGGTAAATTCATGAACGCAAGCTCCATGGTTCCGGATGTTTCTACCAAGATGGGAAACTATAAATTTCTGTCTTCTCCAATTTGTTCTTGGTGACTCGGATATTGACCTAATTCTCGGGAGGGACTCGCATTCTAAGCAGAAGGCTCAGCTTGATTGTGCTGCCAGGCAGATTCAATTGACACACTCTTTTGATGAGGTGATCATCTATGCCGCTCGTGATGAAACCATTCGACTATTTTCTATCAATGAGAAGGGTGAGTTGGATGCCATCTCTCAGATTCCAGTCGTTTGTGAATACCAAGAAGAGCTTCCGGGAATGTCTCCTCACCGGCCAGTTGAATTCGTTATCGATCTTGAGCCTGGCACGGAACCTGTTTGCAAATGTCCTTACAAGCTTGGACCAGAGGATTTGAAGGAGTTGCAGAAACAACTCGATGAACAAGAGCGTATGGGTCTGATCAGACCGAGTTCATCTTCATGGGGTTGTCGTGTCCTTTTTGTCAAGAATAAGGATGGAACGGAATGACTCTGCGTCAACTACCGTCCATTGAACAAGAAGACAATAAAGAACAAGTATCCACATACCAAGATCAATGAGCTATTCAAGCAACTTAAGGGTGCCAAAGTATTCTCCAAGCTTGACCTCCGTATGGCTTATCATCAGATTCACATTCGTGAATAAGATATCCCCAAGACAGCATTCAGAACAAGCTATGGTTCTTATAAATATACTGTCATGTCTTTCGGCCTTGTCAATGCTCCTCCAATATTCTCTCGCATGATGAACTTCATCTTCAACCCTTACACAAATGATTTCGTCCTAGTGTATCTTCATGATATCTTGGTCTTTTTCAAGAATAAGGAGGATCATGCCAAGCATTTGAGATTGGTACTCCACAAACTCAGAGAGCATTGATTCTATGCGAAGTTTTCCAAGTGTGAGTTCCGGCTTGAAGAAGTTCTTTACCTTGGTCATATCATCTCCGCCAAAGGCATTGCTATTAATCCCGAGAAGGTGTCTACAATTGTGAATTGGGAACCTCATCAGAATGTCAAGCAGCTCCGCAGTTTTCTTGGGCTTGCAAGTTATTGTCGAAGATCCGTTGAAATTTCTATAAGATTGCAAAGCCTCTTTCCAACCTCCTCCAGAAGCATGTCAAGTATGTCTAGACGCCTGAGTGTTATGTTTCTTTCAATACCCTGAAAGAGAAGCTAGTCACAGCTCCTGTCTTGACTCCTCCTGATGAATCCAAGCCATTTGATGTTTTCTGGGATGCCTCCTTACAAGGTCTCGATGCTGTGTTAAAGTAAGAGAAGAAAGTTGTGGCTTATACCTCTCATCAGTTGAAGCCCAACAAAAGGAACTACCCCACTCACGACCTTTAGTTGGCGGCAGTTGTCCATGCATTATTAATGTGGAGACATCTCTTGTTGGGAAGGAAAGTTGACATCTTTACAGATCATAAGAGCCTCAAGTACATCTTCACTCAACCCAACCTCAACCTCAAACATAATCGACGGGTCAAAATGATTCAAGAATACAATCCAAGTATTGAATATACTCCGGGCAAGGCCAATGTCATTGCAGATGCTTTGAGTAGGAAGGCTTATTCCAACAGCTTAATTCTCAAGCCCTTCCAACCAAACCTTTGTGAAGCTTTCCACAAACTGAATCTCCAAGTTGTTCCTCAAGGCTTTCTTGCCAATCTTCAAGTCTCTCCTACCTTGTAATATCAAATTCGTGAGCCACAACTCCCGGATTCTATGGTGAAGAAGGTGAAACATGGGATTGCCAAGAGCCAACCCAAATACAAGTGCTATCGCATTGATGACAAAGACACTCTATTCTTCGAGGACCGGATTGTGGTTCCTAAAGGTGATCTAAGGAAAGTCATTATGAAAGAAGCGCACAATTCCCTTCTATCCATTCATCCCGGAAGTACGAAGATGTACCATGACCTCAAGTAGTCGTATTGGTGGACTCGAATGAAGCAAGAAATTACTCAATTCGTGAACGAATGTGATGTCTGCAGAAGGGTGAACGCAGAACACCAACGACCAGCTGGTCTCCTCCAACCTCTTGCTATTCCAGAATGGAAGTTTTACCATATTTAAATGGACTTCGTGACTGGATTTCCCAAGTCCAAGCGCAGAAATGATGTTATCTTCGTTGTCATCGACAAGCTTACTAAAGTGGCTCATTTCCTTCCAATCAAAGAATCTATCATAGCAGCTCAGTTGGCAGAGCTATACACCTCCAGGATTGTCTCCTTGCACGGTATTCCGCAACTGATATCTTTAGATCATGGAAACATTTTCACCTCCAAGTTATGGGACTCCTTTCAGAAGGCTATGGGCACCAACATTCGCTTCAGCACAATTATCCATCCTCAAACTAGCGGCCAAGTCGAGCGAGTCAATAAAATCCTTGAAGATATGCTTAGGGCTTGTGTCATTTCCTTCGGTATGAAGTGGGAAGATTGTCTTCCATATGCCGAGTTCTCCTACAACAACAGCTTCCAAGCGTGTTCGGGCAAGGCCCCATTCGAGATTCTCTATGGCAGAAAGTGTCGTACTCCTGTCAATTGGTCAGAGACTGGTGAACGCCAACTTCTTGGCAATGACTTAATCATAGAAGCGGAAGAAATGTGTAAAGTCATCCGTGAAAATATCAAAGCCGCACAATCACGCCAGAAGAGTTACTATGATAGCAAGCACCGTGACTTGGATTTCGAGATCGGAGACCATGTCTACCTCCGTGTCTCTCCAATGAAAGGTGCTTGTCACTTCGGTATCAAAGGGAAGTTTGCCCCTAGATACGTGGGTCCTTTCAAGATCATTGGCAAAAGAGGCGACCTCGCCTATCAACTTGAGCTTCCGTCTAACTTCGCAAATGTGCATGATGTGTTTCACGTGTCACAGCTTTGCAAGTGCTTCAAGTCTCCTGAGCGCACCACCAACTTCGAAGAGATTGATCTCCAAGAAGATCTGTCTTATCATGAGCATCCCGTTGCTATTCTTGAAGAAACCGAGCGCAAGAATCGCAACAAGTCAATCTAATTCCTGAAAGTGAAGTGGTCACACCATTCCGATCGAGAAGCCACCTGGGAATGCGAGGATCACCTCCGTTCCAAATATCCGGAGTTCTTTCAGTCCTAGATCTCGGGACGAGATCCTCTCGTAGTGGTGGAGTGTTGTAACACCCCGGATGTAACTTGCCATATTTGTAACTCTGACTCTTGCCATTTTCGGCCTTAATTTATGATATTCCCTTCGTGGTTGGGTTTTGTCATTGTTTTTCTTTTTGTTCATGTCATGCATTTCATATCATGTCATCATGTGGAACACATTTGCATTCGTGTTCGTCTCATGCATCCGAGCATTTTCCCCGTTGTCCATTTCGCAATCCGACACTCCCACGTGCACCAGCGCACCCCTCTTGTCCCTTTTCGTGAGCGGGTGTTAAATGTTCTCGGAATGGACCGAGATTTGTCAAGTGGCCTTGCTACACCACCGGTAGACCACCTGTAAAATTTCGTTCCATTTGGAGCCCGTTTGATACCCCAACGGTTCACCGGGTAATAGCAAAAGCCTCTTGTGTGTTGCAGCCCAACACCCCTCCAAAACAGCCCAATAACCCATCTAAATCATCTCCATATCCTCCGTTGTCGGATCACGATCGTGTGGGCGAAAAAACGCACCTCATTTTGACATTCCTACCTCTCTCTACCTATATATATATATGTGTCTTCCCCCGAAAAAATCACAGTCTAACCCTAGCTCTCTCACTCTCCTCGCGCCGCCGGACAAAAATGCCGCCGTTGGACGTGTCGCCCGGCCCCGTCTCCCCCACCAATTGGACGTCACCACGTCAGCCTCACCACCGCCGCATCCAATCGAACGCTGCCGCATGGCCCGACCGCGTCCTTCCGCCACCGCATGCCGACACGGCCCGCGGGGCCCGAGGCCGGCCCGTTTGAGCCGCGACCGGGCCCGAGCGGCCGAGCGTCCCGCCGCCGCCGCCTTCGCCTTCGTCGCCTCCGTCCCGCTATGCTGTGCAACGCCCACCATCTCCTCCACCACACGCCGCCCGCCGTCTCCTCCACCGCGTGCCGCCACTCCTCCGCGCCCGCGCCGCCTCTCCCCGCCGGCGCCAGATCCGGTCCCCTCCTCTTCGGCGAGCTCCTCCCTCGACGCCTCTCCGGTCTCCTTCCTCCTCTCCAGCCAACTCCGGCATATATTCCGGCGATCCTCGAGCCGCGTTCCCCGAAACCCTAGATCCATCTTCAGGAGGTAAATTTAGTCTAAGTCTTTTGCTCTGTGACATGTCTTTCAAGCCTACTTCATCATGTCGTATCTCGATGACCGTAGCTCCAAATGATGCATATGATATGTCGAATTGTTCATCTCGTTGAGCTTTACATGTTAGAATCATTTCCATGCATGTTACTATCTATTATGATTCCTTTTTAATTGATGCAAGAGCGCTATAAAATGTTAACTACTGGTACTTATCAGATGATGAGGTTTTGTCATTTTTGTTGCATTTGATGTGTGCATCATATGAGCTTGAGGACTACATGAGTTTTGAACTACATAATGCCATATTTATAGAGGTGCTTGTCGTGTATTTTTGTGATCTATTTGGTGACTAGCACAAGCATGAAAACTAGGCTCCACAATGTTGTTGTTTTCATAGACTTGATGCTATGTAAACCTGTCTTTTTCCTGCTATTATTTTGATGCCATGTAAACTTGATGCTACAGTGAGAGACATGCTTATTTTGGGATATTTCAGTAAGGATGTTTTCAACATGTGGTTATGCTGTATCCATCCATTCCCCTGTTTGAAATTATGGAGTGCACTAGCATGTCTTTTGCTTGCTCTACTTTTGCTATAAAATGTTCCTGGCAGAATGTTAACATGTTAGTCAATATTGCCATGGTTGCTGCTAGTGATCCATGCATCCTATGAACTTTCTCTTGCCATGGTTAGCTTCATGAACATGTCATCTTGCTACTGGTATGCTTATTTTGTCATGCAATGCTTCGTGGTGAGTGGCATGAGCTCGCAAAGTCGCTATCGTGAATCTGTTTATGCTATGCTCTGCTTTCTGCAGTCTGAAACTGTTAATAAAACTTGCTATGTTTACATGGGAGCCATCATATATTCTGTGCCTTTTTGGCTCATTATTAGTATGGGAATTTTGATCTATGATTTTAGTAGAATCATGCCATGCCTTGGTTTGCTATGATATGTTCCTGTAGAATGATGTTTGCTTGCTCTAAACATTGCTTCCTGGTGTTGTTTTTGACATGTTAGTATTTTCAGTCTGTGATGCTGATATCTTTTGCACTTTTGCCATGCTTGTTTGAACCTGTTCTCATGCGATTTAGCCGTAGCTCAGTCTTCATGTTTTGTCAAGCATATCTTGTACATCCATGCCATATGCTTCGTTGTTTTGTTGGAGCGCATTAGCTTAGTTTCTTGTTGCATTCTAAGTGGCATCGTTCTGTTAAACGCAGAATTGTGTCATTCTTGTTTTGCTTGCCATTTGCAAACCGTGCATCCGTTTCTGGTGATCTTTATATCAATTTCGACCGAAATCATCTCATCTTTCAGGGGACACACTTGGTTTGCCAAGTTGATGCCTTGATCATTCTTTCCTTTCCAGAGCACGCATATGCATTGCATATCATGTCTTGTATATTATGCCATGTATTGCATCATGTTGCTTGTGCATTGCACCGTGATTGATTGTTGTTCCATTTGCTTGTGTTCTTGCCTTGGGTAGGCCGGGAGACGAGTACGTGAATGAGGAACCTTTGAGTACGCTAATGAGGATCAAGCTTTCGACAAATCTGAGAACTTTGCAGGCAAGATGACCATACCCTCGAAATCACTTCTATCTTTGCTTGCTAGTTGTTCGCACTATCGCTATGTCGCGCTACCTACCACTTGCTATAACATGCCTCGCATACTGCCATGTCAAGCCTCTAACCCACCTTCCTAACAAACCGTTGTTTGGCTATGTTACCGCTTTTGCTCAGCCCCTCTTATAGCGTTACTAGTTGCGAGTGAAGTTGAAGTTTGTTCCATGTTGGAACATGGATATGTTGGGATATCATTATTATATCTTGTTACTTTATTGCATCTATACACTTGGTAAAGGGTGGAAGGATCGGCCTTATGCTTGGTGTTTTGTTCCACTCTTGTCGCCTTAGTTTCCGTCATACCAGTGTTATGTTCCTTGATTTTGCGTTCCTTATGCGGTTGGGTGTTATCGGAACCCCTTAACAGTTCACTTTGAATAAAAATCCTCTAGCAAGGCCCAACCTTGGTTTTAAAATTTGGCACCTAAGCCTTTTTCCCTTGGGTTCCGCGAACTGAAGGGTCATCTTTATTTTAAACCCCTAGGCCAGTGCTCCTCTGAGTGTTGGTCCAAAATGGGCGATGTCCGGCGCCCCCTGGGCATACAGGTCTATGCCAACCCGACGTCTGGCCCATCCGGTGGGCCCTAAGAACGAGATACGTGTGAATCCTATCGTGATTTGTCGGCACATCGGGCGGCTTTACTGGTCTTGTTTTACCATTGTCGAAATGTCTTGTAACCGGGATTCCGAGACTGATCGGGTCTTTCTGGGAGAAGGAATATCCTTTGTTGACCATGAGAGCTTGTGATGGGCTAAGTTGGGACAACCCTGCAGGGTATAAACTTTCGAGAGCCGTGCCCACGATTATGTGTCAGATGGGAATTTGTTAATATCCGGTTGTAGAGCACTTGACACTTAACTTAATTAAAATGAATCAACCACGTGTGTTGCCTTGATGGTCTCTTTTCGACGGAATCCGGGAAGAGAACACGGTCTTGTGTTATGCTTGAATGTAAGTAGCTTCAGCATCACTTCTTGATCACTTCTAGCTTCTCGACTGTTGCATTGCTTCTCTTCTCGCTCTTATTAGCATAAGTTAGCCACCATATATGCTTAGTGCTTGCTGCAGCTCCACCTCACTACCCTCTCCTATCCATATGCTTAAATTGTCTTGATCTCGCGGGTGTGAGATTGCTGAGTCCTCGTGACTCACGGATACTTCCAAACAGTTGCAGGTCCTGAGGATACCAGTGCAGCCCAGCTTGACGCGGATTCGGGCTGTTTCTATGTTTCCTTTCCTGATGATCAGTAGTGGAGCCCAGTTGGGACGATCGGGGATCTAGCATTTAGGGTTGACTTTCTTTATATTGGTTCCGTAGTCGGACTTTTGATTGTACCTTGGATGATGTATGGATTATTTATGTATTGTGTGAAGTGGCGATTGTAAGCCTACTCTTTATCCCTCTCTTATTCAGTACGTGGGATGTGTGAAGATTACCCCTCTTGCGACAAGCCTACCATGCGGCTATGCCTCTAAGTCGTGCCCCGACACGTGGAAGATATAGCCACATTGTGGGTGTTACACATCATTAGCTTCCTCACTTACTGGTGTTGCAATTACTGGAACTGATTTCAGTGATGAACTACTTTCCAATAAGGGAGCGGGTACAATTACCTCATCAAGTTCTAATTTCCTCCCACTCACATCTTTCGAGAGAAACTCCATCCCTAGAAAGGATCCATTCTTAGCAATGAATATCTTGCCTTCAGATATGTGATAGAAGGTGTACCCAACTGTCTCCTTTGGGTATCCTATGAAGAGACATTTATCAAATTTGGGTTAGAGCTTATCAGGTTGAAGCTTTTTCACATAAGCATCTCAGCCCCAAACTTTAAGAAACGACAACTTGGGTTTCTTGCCAAATCACAGTTCATAAGGTGTCGTCTTAATGGATTTAGATGGTGCCCTATTTAATGTGAATGCATCTGTCTCTAAAGCATAACCCCAAAATGATAGTGGTAAATCTGTGAGAGACATCATATATCGCACCATATCTAGTAAAGTACGATTACGATGTTCCGACACACCATTACACTGTGGTGTTCCGGGTGGTGTGAGTTCTGAAACTATTCGCATTGTTTCAGATGAAGACCAAACTCGTAACTCAAATATTCTCCTCCATGATCAGATCATAGAAACTTTATTTTCTTGTTACGATGATTTTCCACTTCACTCTGAAATTCTTTGAACTTTTAAAATGTTTAAGACTTATGTTTCATTAAGTAGATATACCCATATCTGCTCAAATCATTTGTGAAGGTTAGAGAATAACGATATCCACCATGAGTCTCAATGTTCATTGGACCACATACATCAGTATGTATGATTTCCAATAACTCTGTTGCTTGCTCCATTGTTCCAGAGAACGGAGTTTTAGTCATCTTGCCCATGAGGCATGGTTCACAAGTACCAAGTGATTCATAATCAAGTGAGTCCAGAAGTCCATCAGAATGGAGTTTCTTCATGCGCTTTACACCAATATGACCCAAACGGCAATGCCACAAATAAGTTGCAGTATCATTATCAACTCTTCATCTTTTGGCTTCAATACTATGCACATGTGTATCACTACTATCAAGATTTAGTAAAAACATACCACTCATCAAGGGTGCATGACCATAAAAGTTATTACTCATATAAATAGAACAACCATTATTCTCTGATTTAAATAAATAACTATCTCGCATCAAACAAGATCCAGATATAATGTTCATGCTCAACGCTGGCACCAAATAACAATTATTTAGGTCTAAGACTAATCCTGAAGGTCGATGTACAGGTAGCGTTCCGACGACGATCACATCGACTTTGGAACCATTTCCCATGCACATCGTCACCTTGTCCTTTGCCAATCTTCACTTAATCCGTAGCCCCTGTTTCGAGTTGTAAATGTGAGCAACTTAACCAGTATCAAATACCTAGGTGCTACTGCGAGCATTAGTAAGGTACACATCAATAATATGTATATCAAATATACCTTTCACTTTGCCATCCTTCTTCTCCGCTAAATACTTGGGGCAGTTCCGCTTCCAGTGACCAGTCCCTTTGCAGTAGAAGCACTCAGTCTTAGGATTAAGTCCAGACTTGGGTTTCCTCACTTGAGCAGCAACTGGCTTGTTGTTCTTCTTTCAGTTCCCCTTCTTCCCTTTACCTTTTTCTTGAAACTGGTGGTCTTGTTGACCATCAACACTTGATGCTCCTTCTTGATTTCTACCTCCGCAGCCTTTAGCATTGCGAAGACCTCGGGAATAGTCTTATCCATCCCTTGCATATTATAGTTCATGATGAAGCTCTTGTAGCTTGGTGGCAGTGATTGAAGAACTCTATCAATGACACTATCATCAGGAAGATTAACTCCCAGCTGAGTCAAGTGGTTGTGGTACCTAGAGATTCTGAGTATATGTTCATTGATAGAACTATTCACCTCCATTTTGCAGCTATAGAACTTATTGGAGACTTCATATCTCTAAGTCTGGGCATTTGCTTGAAATATTAACTTCAACTCCTGGAACATCTCATATGCTCCAGGACGTTCAAAACATCGTTGAAGTCCCGGTTCTAAGCCGTAAAGCATGGCACACTGAACTATCGAGTAGTCATCATCTTTGCTCTGCCAGGTGTTCACAACATCTGGCGTTGCTCCTACAGCGGGTTTGTCACCTAGCGGTGCTTCTAGGACGTAATTCTTCTGTGCAGCAATGAGGATAATCCTCAAGTTACGGACCCAGTCCGTGTAGTTGCTACCATCATCTTTCAACTTAGCTTTCTGTAGGAGCGCATTAAAATTCAACGGAACAATAGCACGGGCCATCTATCTACAACAACATGGACATGCAAAATACTATCAGGTACTAAGTTCATGATAAATTAAAGTTCAATTAATCCAATTACTTAAGAACTCCCACTTAGATAGACATCTCTCTAATCATCTAAGTGACCACGTGATCCATATAAACTAAACCATGTCCGATCATCACGTGAGATGGAGCAGTTTTCAATGGTGAACATCACTATGTTGATCATATCTACTATATGATTCATGCTCGACCTTTTGGTCTCAGTGTTCCGAGGCCATATCTGCATATTCTAGGCTCGTCAAGTTTAACCCGAGTATTCTGCTTGTGCAAAACTGGATTGCACCCTATGTATGTGAACATAGAGCTTATCACACCCGACCATCACGTGGTGTCTCGGCACGACGAACTATAGCAACGGTGCATACTCAGGGAGAACAGTTATACCTTCAAATTTAGTGAGAGATCATCTTATAATGCTAACGCCGAACTAAGCAAAATAAGATGCATAAAGGATATACATCACATGCAATCAATATAGGTGATATGATATGGCCATCATCATCTTGTGCCTTTGATCTCCATCTCCAAAGCACCGTCATGATCACCATTGTCACCGGCTTGACACCTTGATCTCCATCGAAGCATCATTGTTGTCTCGCCAACTATTGCTACTACAACTATCGCTACGGCTTAGTGATAAAGTAAAGCAATTACATGCCGATTGCATTTAATACAATAAAGCGACAACCATATGGCTCCTGCCCGTTGCCGATAACTGTTTTACAAAGCATGATCATCTCATACAATAAAATTTAGCATCATGTCTTGACCATATCACATCACAACATGCCCTGCAAAAACAAGTTAGACGTCCTCTACTTTGTTTTTGCAAGTTTTACGTGGCTGCTACGGGCTGAGCAAGAACCGTTCTTACCTAATGCATCAAAAACCACAACGCCGTATAGTGATTGCTTTTTGATCTTCAGAAAGAACCCTGTTCATTGAATCCGATTCAACTAAAGTTGGAGAAACAGACACCCACCAGCCAGCTGTGTGCGAAGCATGTCGGTAGAACCAGTCTCGCGTAAGCATACACGTAATGTCGGTCTGGGCTGCTTCACCCAACAATACCACTGAGTCAAGAATCAACTAGTGACGGCAAGCAATATGTATATACCCACGCCCACAACTCCTTTGTGTTCTACTCGTGCATATAACATCTATGCATAGACCTGGCTCAGATGCCACTGTTGGGGAACGCAGTAATTTCAAAAAAATTCCTACGCACACACAAGATCTATCATGGTGATGCATAGCAACGAGAAGGGAAGAGTGTTGTCCACGTACCCTCGTAGACCGTAAGAGGAAGCGCTATGACAACGTGGTTGATGTAGTCATACGTCTTCACGATCCGACCGATCCTAGTACCGAAAGTACGGCACCTCCATGATCTGCACACGTTCGGCTCGGTGACGTCCCACGAACTCTCGATCTAGCTGAGTGTCAAGGGAGAGCTTCGTTAGCACGACGGCGTGATGACAGTGATGATGAAGCTACCGGCGCAGGGCTTCACCTAAGCACAACGATGATATGACTCAGGTGGATTATGGTGGAGGGGGCACCGCACAGGACTAAGGGATCAATGATCAACTTGTGTGTACTATGGTGCCCCCTACCCCCGTATATAAAGGAGCAAGGGGGAGTCCTGCCGGCCCTTGGGGCGCGGCAGGAGAGGAGGATTCCTCCTCATAGTAGGAGTGGGACTCCCCTTTCCTAGTCCTACTAGCAGGAGGAAGGGGGCAGAAGGAGAGGGAGAGAAGAGAAGGAAAGGGGGTGCCGCCCCCCCTTCCCTAGTCCATTTCAGACTAGAGGGGAGGGGTGTGCGGCCCTGCCTTGGCCGGCCCTCTCTCTCCACTAAGGCCCATGTGGCCCATTAGTTCCCCCCGG
>NC_041386.1:296440790-296465953 GCF_002162155.2 Triticum dicoccoides | reverse complement strand
CGCACTCCGAGAATTATCCGGTGACCCCCAGAACTCATCCGGTGTCCGAATATAGTCATACAATATATCAATCTTTATGTCTCGACCATTTCGAGACTCCTCGTCATGTCCGTGATCATATCCGGGACTCCGAACTGTCTTCGGTACTTCAAAACACATAAACTCATAATACCGATCGTCACCAAACATTAAGCGTGCGGACCCAATGGGTTCGAGAACTATGTAGACATGACCGATACACGTCTCCGGTCAATAACCAATAGCGGAACCTGGATGTTCATATTGGCTCCCACACAACAATATACGTTGTTCCGTTTGTCATCGGTATGTTACTTGCTCGAGATTCGATCGTCGGTATCTCAATACCTAGTTCAATCTCGTTACGGGCAAGTCTCTTTACTCTTTCCGTAATGCATCATCCCGTAACTAACTCATTAGTCACATTGCCTACAAGGCTTATAGTGATGTGCATTACCGAGAGGGCCTAGAGATACCTCTTCGATACTCAGAGTGACAAATCCTAATCTCGATCTATGCCAACTCAACAAACACCATCGGAGACACCTGTAGAGCATCTTTATAGTCACCCAATTACGTTGTTACGTTTGATAGCACACTAAGTGTTCCTCCGGTATTCGGGAGTTGCATGATCTCATAGTCATAGGAACATGTAGATGTTATGGATAAAACAATAGCAACAAACTAAATGATCATCGTGCTAAGCTAACGGATGGGTCAAGTCAATCACATCATTCTCTAATGATGTGATCCCGTTAATGAAATGACAACTCATGTCTATGGTTAGGAAACATAACCATCATTGATTCAACGAGCTAGTCTAGTAGAGGCATACTAGTGACACTATGTTTGTCAATGTATTCATACATGTATTAAGTTTCTGGTTAATACAATTCTAGCATGAATAATAAACATTTATCATGACATAGGGAAATATAAATAACAACTTTATTATTGCCTCTTGCGCATATTTCCTTCATGATCACCATGTTGGCCAATTCCCTCGGTCTCAACTACAATCACCTTCGCCACATTGTCGATAACAACCTTGTTAATATTCGTGTTCTTACTAGAGCTGGAATGGTAGTAGTTCATAATGGCCGTCATTGCATAAGAATTCCTAGAATGTCATACTTGTTGCCCACTCCTATGCCTAACCATTTTCCATAAAACATGGACTCTCTTTATTTTGCGAAGGAATGATATGCAACATTTCACCAAGAAGGGCCAGAACCAGAACAAGTAGAAGATCTCGCCACCGACGAAGAAGAGGCGCAACCATAACAAGGAGACTATACCACCTATGCGGACCTCGACGGCCTCTAGGACTCTATCCAAGAAATGAGCAACCTCGTTGAGTCTCTTCGAGGCACATTCGCCTTCATGAACATGAACTTCTCCAATTGGAGCCAATAGTTGGCTCCTGACCAACCGCCACAATGATTCCATTGGTTTGGGCTTGCAAAAGCTTAAGCTTGGAGGAGGTCATCACCACTTCTACATCAAGACGTGGCGGTATTATTTGAATAAGTTGTAATGAGGTTGAATTAAGCTCTGGAGCTTCAAACCACTCGTGTTGGTTTGTTCCAACACTTTGCTTTTATTTGCTTTTTTCCTTTTTATTTACTTTTTCCTTTGCGATTTTTCATTTGCAAGTTAGTTTTCAAAACCCCCCAAAAAAAGAATAAGCTTTGCTTTGCTCTGATTCTTTATTTTTCCCCTTGGATTTTGTTTTTAGAGTAGTTGATCTACGCTAGACAACGAGGAATGTAGGAGTAAGGAAGAGAAGTGTGTAAATTTGCAATCGTGAAGATATGTCCAATGACTCATGTCTGTTGCACTTGGAATACATAGAGTAGTTGTTGTAGTAGTATGTGTGAAATGTGCAAATTGGAGTAAGTCTTGATAATTAAGACAAAGGTTTTGTTCTAGTATCTGAAATAATTTTTTAGCCTATGTTCTATTTAGTTTAGACAAGCAAGACTTGTCGTGGGATTGTTTTTCAAGCAAATGATCTCAACTAAGAATAACCATGCACAAGAGAAAGTCTTAAAACACTTGGGAGTTGATAAAAATTGTAGGAGAACTGATATTTGAAATGCTCAACCCCATGTTGTTAATTTTAATAGACTTGATAGCACTTGTGGATTGAATTTTCTAGAGGAACTTAGTTGAAGGGTAAATGAGGTTATGCCAAAAATATGTGATGTATCTCTTACATGGTGCTTTAGCTTCTTGCTGGTGCCATGGCCCTGCTGCTCTATTCACGTGTATGTGTGTAAATGTGGCTTTGTCACTTTTCTTGATATTATGCCGAGGGCTCCGCTAGCCAATGAATGATCCACCAAGAGCGAAAGCTCAGATTTCGGCTATGAGTTTGTTACCGTACATAGTGGCAACACTACAAACACCTATAATTCGGCTTTCTCTTGAATGCGTGTCTATGTGGTAAATAAAGGGGATTGGTTAAAAGATCTTGAAAGAGACATATATCAAAGGTCCATAGTTCCCAGATACTAATCCATAACAAAACTCTATGCATGATCACTTATTTGGCATAATCCCTTCATGTGAAAACCAAAGTTCCAACGAACTATGATTGAAATGATGTGCTTAAGAGCGCTGATGTTGAAAAAATTGTGGGTATGCCTATGAGCACTAGAGCATCATATTTTGTACATGCCATTCACTCCCTAACATATGTTTTTATGGCCCAATCAAAGAAAACTCTTCTGTGCATTCCGGCATGCAAGTGTGGTCTAGAATAAATAGAATAAAGTTTTGCAAAGTTGTTTTATCTAGTAGATCAAGAACTTTGCGTTGATTACCTTTGTTTCACTAGCACTTGCACAATAACCATGACACGCTATAGCTATACAAAGTTTTTAGATCAATAAGTCGAGGGCTATCTAGGCATACCAATCGTAAGTGAACCAAAATCTTCTCGTCATTTCTGGTTTAAATAACTGAGTTCCTTATTATTTTGATTTCTGTCTATGTTGCTCAAGGACGACCAAGTTTAAGCCTGTGGGAGTTGATGAGTGATATTTTACACGCATTCACCCTTGTTTAAACCGAGATATTTCCTTTTAAATAGAGATATTCGCTCCGATGTTGCTACTAATCACCAATGAATGCAAAGGATTCAACAAATACTCTCTTTGATGTTTTTCCACTGGAAATGGGCTAAAAAGGGAGGAAATGACGTGTGGAAATGGAAAACAAGGAAAATAGAGGAATAAGGGATCAACGGGAGGCATTTCTGCGGAAACATCATGAAAGACAGTGTTCCATATGGGCGCGTGTGCTTGTATGATCGAGCGCACTTATGGCGTGGAAACCGAGGAAGATCGTCCACCTGAACAACTTTTACAAAGGGGAACCCATCGAAATCTCAAAAAAGGATAGTGAGGAGAGTGTCAACAGAAGCTAGAACACCATCCTCATATTCATCAACAAACCCTAGCCGTCGCCATTTACATCTTCATAGACACCATCACCACCATAGGGCTTCATCATCTAGTTCATAATTGTATTCATGCATCGCACAAGGCATCCATTGTAAGACATATTTGCAATTAATCAACCTTTAAGATGTGTTCTTCAATGTTTTCTTCTTGTGTCTGATCTCCATGTGTGAGTAGTTCGGTAAGGTATGGGTTGAGGCATGGGGCTTGCAACCATCTGTATTTTTTGTGGGGAACAATGGAAGGGCTTTGAATTAACTTCCCATGTGTGTGAAATAAAATTGTTTCATAGGTATCTCTCTTCTTATCCGTGATCTTCATCACTGAAGGTATTAGGATCATGGAGATCGAGCACTGGTATGGCTAGGAGCAAGGAGACCGTGAAGTGTTATACCGAACACTAGTGACAGTAAGGTTCAATAAGGTAACATGGATCATATCCTCGGGGATACATGAGATGTAGTCATTAAACACCCAAAGCTCTTGTTTTATTACATCGATATATATCTATAATAATTAGAGACTCCTAATAAATTACCATGTTAATTATAAATTTGGAGCTGTTTATCTGGTGGGACCGAATTACTATGGTTCAGATCTACTCATATAATTATGGTAAAAAGTTGAAGTCCTTTTTTTCCTGAATCCAGGCCAATAATATTAATAATCACTCATAAGGCCCAGAAACTATCAATGCAAACCACGTGAGAGAGTCCATAATTTCCCACGGTCAAGAAATAGAATCCATAATTGCCCATTGTTAGGGACTCACAAACCATGTCATGTTATAGTGGCACCAAAAGCCTCGCTCCCAGTCCGGCTCCTTTGGCTTCCTCAACGTATACGCTGCTGCCACCAACCCACGATGTCGCCGTCACCGCCAACCCACGATGTCGTCGCTGCCGTTGCCACCATACCACGATGTCGACCCCGCTACCGATGCCGTCATCCCATGATGCCGCCGCCGATTCCGCCGCCACCGATTCCTTCCTGATGCTCATGGTGGTGCGCATTAGCACTGCACGGTCCCATCGCCGCTGGCTCCCATCGTCATGTTGTGGTGACAGCACCACGAGGGCGCCTTCTACTGGCACATTATAGGTCCTCTTGCTAATCCTTTTCTAGCTCATATCAATGACATCTTGAGCTTAAGATTTCCATCAACTCATCAATTGATCTAAAAAAGGGTCACAGACTCACGGTGTAATCTAATCTACCAAATCCCTTTTTTGTTCTGTAAATAATATCTCATATTTTGAGTTCTGACTACTATGCAGCATGCCAACATAAATCTTTTAGGCCAATTACTGAATCAATCACAGGATGACTGATGCAGTCTAAGGAAGCCGCCGTCATTTTTTTTAGAATCGCCGGGGGGAGCTCCCCCACCTGAATATATTACTCAAAGGGCTGTTGGGAAGCAAGTACATAATTACATAGGCATGGTGCAATGTGCAGAGAGGTAGGAATGCCACGAGAAGACGTCCTTCTTGACTCATGTTTCCACGAGACGGTGTGGCCAAAGGTCTAAATCAGAAATAAGGTTCCTAAGGGTTATTATAGAACATTGATCAACACTCCTAAACAACATATCATTACGTGCTACCCATATCTTCCATAGAAGTTCCATGAGGACCAAGGACCATGTATTTGTGGGGAGCTGATGAGGCAGAGTGGCGTCCCAAAGCTCAGTGATGTTGTCGGTTTGTGGCAGAATCCCAATTCGTTGACATATCCTATTTGGCAAGTGGGCATGTGATGAAGGCGTGCATGAAGTCTTCAGGTAACCTAGCAGATCAGGGCATAAATCCGAGGAGATTATATGCTTATGGGCAAGGTTGACCCTGGTATTGAGGTGGTCCTTGAAGAGTATCCAGGCGAAGATTTTTAGCTTGCGAGGAGCCTTGGTGCCCCAGATGATATGGGCAATGAGATCATTGTCTGGCCGAGTCATGAGGGCACCGTACGCGTGCTTGGTGGAGAATACATGGCCTTGGTGTAGGAACCTTTGATCTTCCTCCGCCTAGGTAATGAAGTCCTACAAAATAACCACAGGCAAAACAAGTTGTTATTCTGCCATAAGAGAGAGACGATTACAGAGATTAGCTTCGAGACCGAAACACCAAGTATTAGCCACTTTAACTAGCTATAGGTTGAAGTGTGAGAAGAGGTGGGGAAAGGTGGTAGTAGCGGTTTTGGGGTCAACCAGGTGTCAAGCCAGAAGTATGTATGTGAGCCGCTGTTTGTTAGCACAAATGAGATAGTCTGTAGGGTGGGGATTTGTTGTGTAATTGTGCGGCAAGGAAAGGAGGTTTGAGGAGACGAGGAGAATAGAGCGTTGGGGTGTTAAAGGTCTAGCCATTCTATCCAAGGTGTCTGTGTAGAGGAGAGAGCTTTGGCTGCAAATTTCATGAGTAAACAATTAGTTTGGACATGCAGGTTTTTAAGCCATAAACCACCGAATTTTTTTGGTAAGCAAACATTTTTCCAAGCAATAAGGCATGGAGATCCTAAACAAGCATCGTCCCCTGCCCAAAAAATGCCCTTCCTAGAGAGTCGATGACTTTGAGTGTTTTCTTGGGAATGCGCAACACCGACATGAAGTAGGTAAGGAGGGAGTCCAGAACCGCAGAGATGAGAATGAGACAATCGCCCTTGTCAAGCAGTTTAGCACGTCAGCCCCGTCAGTAGTTTGCGAGATCGTTCTATCAACGGAGCGAAGGCATTGGTAAGAGGTTTAGTTGGGGCGAGGGGAAGGCCGAGACAAGTTTTAGGTAAGGGTGCGTGGAAGCAACTCATGGCGAGGGCAGTGGCAGTGGCCATGGCATCATCTATGTGGAGAGTGGTTTTGGAGAAGTTGATGGTGAGGCCCGTAGCTTGCGCGAAATTGTTTAGGGTTAGATTAAGGGATGCGGCGGCAACAGGGCAGGTGCTTCAATGATAAGCATATCATCGGTGTATTGGAGAACGGTGGGAGGCAGGTGGGAGAAGATGGGGTGGTGAAGAGCAGGCTCAGAGCACTAGAAGATGAGTTGTTGAAGCAGGTTGGCGACGATGAGGAAAAGGTAGGGGGATGCCGGGTCACCTTGCTGCAAGCCATTCTTGCATTGTATCCAGTTGCCTGGTGTCAGCGTCTTGGGAACGGGGGTCCCCAGACTTGCTTGCCTGTGGCCCACGACGTGGCTCCACGAGCGACCCTGTATGGCCCATCTTTATCAGTGAACACTCAAGACCCTCACGAGGAGCCAAGCCTCACAAGGCGGACGATGCAAGACCTCCTCGGGGGCGGCCTCACCAGGCTGGCTCACGAGGGGCGGAGAGATCAAGGCGGGGGGCACCTCACGTGCTCCATGTGACGTAAGCCATGACGAACAAGGCCAGGCAAGCACCAGGCAGGCGCCTGCGCGCAGTGTACTCGTTTCCTCTTTGGTTCTAAGGGGGCAAGCGCAGGCAAGGAGTCCCGAGGCATCAGGAAAAGGTTTTCATATCGGTGCAACAAGACCAAGACCAGCAGGACAGCAGGACGGAGGTCACCATGGAGCCCAGCACGGCATCACCACCAGAGTCTTGGGTAGGCGAAGACCACCTTTTTCAGGATAACTTGTACTAGTTGTCTCCTTTCAAATTTGGCCGTTGTTGGATCCCTTCCCGCCTACATTTGGGAAGAGGACCAGGGCCTCTATAAATAGGACTAGCCACCACCGTAGGGATCATCTCATCTTGAACTAGACCCATTCCACCAAGGCAACCACACAAGCTCATTGAGCTCAAGAACACCTCTCCTCAAGATGTTGTTCATCCCTTGTACTTGTTCATCCTCCGCCCAAGAGTTAATCAACCACACCACACTGGAGTAGGGTATTACACCACATCAGTGGACCGAACCAGTATAAACCATGTGTCCTCTATTGTGCGAGTTCGTCGTGCTGAGCTTGGAGATTGTGGTGGGAGCGTGAGCTAGGGGGAAGAGAGATCTTCGTGCGCACCCCAGAGTTCAAACCGCAAGGGTTTTGCCGGAACCCGAAATCCGACATTTGGCGCCAGGTAGGGGTGCGCTGAAGCCTCTCTTCCATCACCAGACCCACCAACGCTCTGCAGCGCCGTGCTCCAGGTGGCACGCGCATCGCCAAACAACGTGGGGCGCGGGCAGCGTGTTCCGGCACCTTCCACCCTTTCCCGGCGGCGCGCGCGAGCCGCCGCATGGGCCTCAAGCTACGCCGCAGTGAAGACACCGCACACCCGACGGGAGCAAGCGAACATGAGCGTCGCGCTCACATTGGCGCAGGAGCTGTTGCGGTGCCGACTGATGGAGGTCGGTTGAGATGCGTTGCTGGAGCGCGTTGCTGAGCTGTTGGACGCCGCAGCCAGGGGTACGCCGCCTTTCTGCTCCTTGCTTACGCCTCGGGCTGCAGCCAGATCACACGGTGGGCCTCGTCGCGCTAGCGCGCCCCTAGGCGCACCAGGAAGCTTCATCTGCACCGGCGGAACCAGCGGCGCCGGATACCCAACCACACCTGTTCCTCTGCCGATGGGCGTAGGCATAAGCATTGCCACCCACGGCCCTGGCAGGATGCCGCCCTACCATCCTTAGAGCAGCGCGCCGGGCCGGACGACGTGGAGCGCAGGGCACTTTAGCGAGGTTTCTGGGGCGACGGCTCCGGAGGCCTATATGCCCCGCATGATGGACCAGGAGTACACGCCGGAAGATGAACCCAGCTCGTTCCTCGAGCCGGGATGGGAAGAGGAGACGCTGGAAGTTGAGGCCTTCCAGGAGCCACCCGGGACCCTCGCTAACCACGCTGGCAACAACAGCTACAAGGTACCACTAATCTCTCAGGAGCAAGCTTACGCTAACCATGGGTCGCCAGTGAATCAGGTCACAGCAGTGGACGACGGGCCTAGCACGGCTGCCCCCTTCAACCAGGGGAAGCACACTGGGGGCTGCGTGGGAGGATCCGGGAGCAAGGTCCCTCCGCACATCACATGGAGCAAGGAGTCGCCCGGAGGTAGGTCCTTTGCCATGGAAGCACTAGCGAGCCTTTCCCCCGGCATAGGGCCTGTGGTCGTCGAGGGCGCCACTAGCATTCCCTTTGCCCCTTGGCATCATCGTGGTTTCCGGACGCCCCAATGGTGGCCGAGGGCGGCGCAAGGTGGGGCCCTCGCCTGGCGATGTGAAGCAAGGCTCACGCTTGTGAAGGTCTCCGCTGGTGACACTCTCATGTAATAATGAGTGGGGTTGTACACGCCCCGGAGTCTCCGGAGTGCCGCCCATGGGCCTCGGGGCCTCCTGCCCATGTCCTAGTGGAAGCACCATGCTCCGCGCTGGCCGTCGACACTGTCCCACAATGACTATGCTCATGGCCAGTGAAAGAACTTATCTCCGCACTGGTGGGAAGACAAGAAGACTAGCTAGGTGCCGGACGCAGCCATTTGCTTTTGACCTCTTTTCTATAGCTCAGACTAGCAGCTTTTGATCTTGAATTTGAAGTTGCATTTCCATTGGCAATCGTGGGGGCATCCTTTCTCGTTCGCATTGATTTCGTGAGTTTCTGGATTCATGTTTTCTTTGGGATTTACGTCCGCTATCTCCCCCCCTTTCGGAAACCTCGCGAGCGGGGGCTAGCAGCGGCGCACCCGCACTACACGCGCATTGCGTAATTACTAGCACTCGCTTCTCGCCAGGCCCTCTCGGATGGACCGACGGACCCCTCAGGAAACCAAAACCTCGCGAGATCGTGAGGGGCCCCTCTCATGAGGAATGCACATCTGCAGCTACCATATCAGTTTGAAGTTCGACTAAACCAAAGTAAGTTACGACAGCAAGCCCGCAAGGGGTGTCGCGAGCAACCAAAAATGCGCTTTAAGCATAAGCCTAAGGAATAAAGTGGTAGTCTATTTACATGAGGGGCTTCCCCTCCCCAAAATGCTCTTACATTGTGAGGGGCCGTACCCAAGCTTTTGGATGCAGGTTCAAAGTAAAGGAGCGCGGGCTCAGATGGACATATCGCTCACCTCATCTCCCCAATCGCTTCCTGACAGACTGCTGGCACCGCTGCTCCCTCTCAGCTTGGCTTTCCAGGCACGTCACGATGTCGTCGAAGAAGCGAATATGGCTGGCGTAGTCCTCGGCATGCGGGTGGGGAGCGTGCTCATCGTAGATGGTACCAAGTGCCTGATTGGCCCTTGTCCTGAGGTCCCGAAGCATGGGAACATGCTCGCGCAGTAGCGTCGCCTCCTCTCTACTCTGCTCTACGAAGGACTCGACGCTGGCAACCCGCTGCTGAAGAGAGAGCAGCTCGGCACGGGTGGAGGCCAGCTCAACCTGCACTAAGATCAGGGCGGCTGCGGTCACTTTCTCGCGTTGTTCCGCCTCAGCCAGCCCTGACCTGAAGGCAGCGGGCCTGCCCATAGCTTCAGCTTCCATGAGCTTCAGCTTCAGGTCGCACCTGCCAGCAAGATCCGAGCAAGCCTCGGCCACCCTGCAGTCGACCTCCTCCTAGGACCTGGCCTCGCATGCGCTGACAACATCCTCTACTTGGGCGACCTGGCGCTCCCTCGTCTCCAACCGCTCAAGCTCAAGGCTGTGCTCCGTGGCCTGCAGAAGCAGTGCTTCCTCGTGCCTCAAGATCCCCTCCTCGTCGGACGGTGCGCCCTTCATGGATGCCAAGGCAACTCTGCGCGCCTCCACCTGCTGCTCCAGGGAGGCGTTCAAGGCCTGGAGCTCCTGCATGTGATCCTCGGCGGCCGCATGGTGATTGTCCACCTCCCTGGCCTCCTCCAAGGCCCGGGCGCTGGCCTCCAGCGAGGTTGCCAGGGATGCCTCGGACTTCACATTGGCGTGCTCACGCTGGAGGCGCCCGAGGTTGATAGCCACCTTTAGTTGATGCCACTCCTCCACCAGCCAGAGACCCTCGGCTTCAAGGCGAGAGTCAACGTCCAAGAGTTCTCGCGCCGAGCCGGCTCAGCACGCCCATTTCCTCCTGAAGGACCTCGCGGCGGACGAACCCCGCTCGCACGCAAACTTGAGTGCATGACCAGGTCCATCCCCCACAGTAGGGGTTTCCGAAGGGATCCGAAGCGGCTCGCTCCTTCCCAGCAGGGGGCTGGAGCCGGCGCTTCCCCAGTTGCCGTCTTGGCCTCGGTGGGGCCTGGATGGGTGAGGGTCCGTTGCTCGAAGAAGAAGCCATGATCGACCAGGGGTGGAGCCTTTGGCGCATCCCCCGCACCACGAACCGGGCCATGAAGGAAGGACAACGGGAACGAAGGATCCAGGCGCCAGACCAGCACGCCCATCTCCCATGCCGATCTTGCGCCGGGCGCGGTGGGCTGGTGAGAGACACTCAGAGTCAACGGAGGGCCCGAGGTAGGAGGATGTTGCTCTTATGGAGATTTCTTCACCCTGGCGAAAGGGGACCTGAGGAACCACGATCAAAAGAGAAGATGGCACCTAAGAGATTACAAACATAAGGTACTCACTCGTCCATGGCAATATACTTCCTTTGCTTCAATGGCCGGAAGGCATCGCCACTGTAGCTTGGAGATCCCTTCCTCTTGTAGAGCGCATCGAAGTCCATTCGGAGCCGGCCGAAGCCTAGGACACGGCCACCAATGCTGGGCACAGCTGGTGAGGCTCCTGAGGGGACGACCTTGGGAGTGCTGGGCTGAGGGGAGCCCTCGGGCTCTGCCTAAGGATGACCCATCGGGGCTTCGTGGGTTCCGGCCTTAGGAGTAGTGGATCGTGTCTCCCCCTTGACTATCACCTCAGGGCGAAGGTCATGAGCCCTAGGAGATGGCGCCTCGGGAACCTCGAGCGGGGTCGACACCACGATAGTCGCATCTCCAGCCCTCGGCAGCGCTCCCCCCCCCCCTCGCGCGCCCACTCTCGGGGCGAGCTCGGCACTGGCGGCAAGGTGGGGAAACACGCAGACGAGGTTTTTGTGAGGCCCGTCAAGGCCGACTGGATGCATCCCCCACTCATCGAAGGGGGGCCTCTGCCCCGTGAACTCCACCATGTTCGAGCAGCAGTACAAGAGACAACCCTCCTATGGCATGTTGACTGGCGAAGGGTCGCCCATCAGCACCTCGAGCATATTTCGTTGTGCCTGAAGCGGAAGCCCAGACTCATGGAGCTTCATACGATCCTTGCTGCCGCACAAGGCCCACATTGGTCGAGAATGGCACTGGAGTGGAGCAACGTGGCATCGGAGGAACATCTTCAACATCTTCATCACCATGGGCGCAGTCACGCCGAGATCCTTCAGCCTCTTCAACTGGAGCCAGACGAAGGCAAGGCGTGGGTCAGCGAGCCTCTCAAGACACCAGCCGAAGCTGGGGACGACGGGCGCCGAAGGGGGCGAGAGCAAGGGGCTGAGCATGCCGACGTCCACGAACACCCACCATGTCCGAAACCCGCTCGCAGATGGTGGGAGCTCAAAGTCAATCCCCAAGCTGGCCATTGCAGCCACGGCCTGGAAGCTCAGGCATCCCGAGGATCAGTCAGGTGCAGCGAGAAGAAATGGCATAGTAGAGCCACAAAAGGAGCAATGCCCACCATGGCCTCGCAGACGAAGGCGAAGACGACAAGAAGGGAGACAGATTGGGGATCTAGGTGTCGCATATGGATCTGATAGTGGGAAAGCATGGCGTTGAAGAAGGTGGAAAAGGGAGGAACCAGGCCGGCCCATAGGGCGTCAATGAAGAATTGTGCCTTGGTTGCTGTCCTATCAACAGAGGCGCGGGATGCGGGCCAGGCCACCATCTTAACCTATTTGTTGAAGCCGATGGCGAGCGCTGGGCAGACCTTGTCCATGGCTTCCTTGTTGAGCATCAACGACCGACCAACGGCGGGTTCAATGCCTGGAGGTGGCTCGGCTGAAGAATGGGACTTCTTCTTCCCCTTCTCCGTTCGGCTTGGCACCATGGCGATGGGGAGGGCCTAGCTCAGGTCGAGTTGGGATAGGAGGTTGTTGTTTTGGAAGGCGGAATAATTGGAGAAGTGTGTCGCTAGCAATGAGGGAATAACTGTATAGGCCACGATGGCCTCCTAGCCAGGCGGATATCAAGGCAGCATGGGGAAGTGGAGACGCCCACGGTCCATCAATCGACATGCGTCAACCGAGGTTGCGGGATGTTGGGGCCCACGGCGCTCCGTTCTTGCCCTTTGGCTTCGCCTCGAGGCCAAGTCCAAGCGCGCCTTGGGCCCGGGGGGCTACTGTCGGCGTCCTCGGAACGGGGGTCCCTAGACTTGCCTGCCTGCGACCCACGATGTGGCTCCACCAGTGGCCCTATACGGCCCATCTTCATCGGCGAACGCAAGACCCTCGCAAGGGGCTAAGACTCGCGAGGCGGACGACGCAAGACCTTCTCAGGGGCGGCCTCACTAGGCTGGCTCGCGAGGGGCAGTGAGATCAAGGTGGGAGGCAGCTCGCGAGGTCCCTGTGAAGTAAGCCATGATGACCAAGGCCAGGCGGGCACCAGCGCACGGAGTGTACTCGTTTCCTCTTTGGTGCTAATGGGGCAAATGCAGGCGAGGAGTCTCGAGGCATCAGGCAAAGGTTTCCATATCGGTGCAACAAGATCAAGTCTAGCAGGACGGCATGACGGAGGTCATCGTGGAGCCCAGGACGGCGTCACCACCAAAGCCTTTGGCAGGCGAAGACCACCTTTTGTCTGGATAACTTGTACTAGTTGTCTCCCTTCAAATTTGGCCATTGTTGGATCCCTTCCCGCCTACATTGGGGAATAGGACCAGGGCCTCTATAAATAGGACTAGCCACCACCGTAGGGATCATCTCATCTTGAACTAGACCCATTCCACCAAGGTCACCACACAAGCTCATCGAGCTCAAGAACACCTCTCCTCAGGAGGTTGTTCATCCCTTGTACTTGTTCATCCTCAGCCCAAGAAGAAATCCACCACACCACACTGGAGTAGGGTATTACACCACATCGGTGGCCCGAACCAGTATAAACCATGTGTCCTTTGTTCTGCGAGTACGTCGTGCTGAGCTTTGATATTGTGGTGAGAGCGTGAGCTAGGGGGAGGAGAGATCTTCGTGCGCACCCCAGAGTCCGAATCTCAAGGGTTTTGACGGAACCCAAAATCCGACACCTGGGACCACATTCAGGAGAATGGCAGCTTTGCCTGTGTGAAGAATGTTTTGGATCCTGGTACGAAAGGTTGGAGAGGAGCCACGAACGGCTAGGATTCTGTCAAGGGCAGGTAAAGCCATGGAGTCGAAAGCTTTTCGGGAGTCGAGCTTAAAAACCATGGTTGGTCTTTTGCGAGAGTGGAAAGAGCTAATGAGATCGGCTACAAAAACTTAGTTCTCGGCGATATTCCTTCAGGAGATGAATCCAGTCAGATTGCCATGGACTGACATAGGAATGAGTGGTTTGAGACGAGATGTGGGCACTTTAGCAACAACTTTGATTGGGCAGTTCTGCAGAGTGATTGGCCTGAAAGCATCGGGGTAGGTTGGTGTGTCCTTGTTAGGAAGGAGGACGATGTGAGCACGGTTAAAGCGTTCTGTGTCTGACACACCTTGGTGAAATTGGGAGAAGAAAGGTAGAACTACATGTTTGACTATGGGCAGGTAAGTTCTATAAAAGGAGGGTCTGAAATTGTTCGGCCCAGGGCTGGCTTGGGGATTCATTTGGAAGAAAGCAAGCTTGATTTCCTCTTCGAAGAATTGCTCATCGAGGACGTGGAGGCCGGGCACAGGCTGTGGATATATAGCTTTCAAATCAATTGCCCATGTCGTAGTGGATGGAGAACCAATAAGGGAAACGAATAAATCCCTTAGGATCTCAGCTTTGTGGTGGTGAGAGGTGAAATCATTACCGTCGCATGTGAGGGTAAAGATTTTGCTTTTTCTAAGCCGTTGGGAGGCAGACATGTGGAAGAATTTTGTGTTTTCCCCGCCGTGGATGGCTCGTGACACTTTAGCAAGCCATCTCCAATACGTCATTTTCTCTTGGATTTTCCATTTGAGGAGAGAAATAATAATTTTGTGAGTGAGAAGTTCTGGATGGGACAGAGCCCTAGATTCTTCAGCGTGGTCTAATGCATCAATTGCAGCTTTGCAACGAGATTAGTGAAGGGGGGCAGGGGTACGTGATCGTGCCCATTTTCTTAGCCCGGCCCAAGATTTTTTGAGCATGGAGGCAAGAGCAGCGGCAGAGTTAACTGGCGATGTGGGCTGAGATGAAGCCTAGATTCTCCTGATAATGTCTCCACATGGCCGGAAGTTGGCCCAGCCAGGTTTGAATTTAAAGAAATTGTTCTCAGGAATTGTTGTGGTGACGTGGATGAGGAGGGGGACATGACCAGACGTAAAACGCGTGAGCATAGATAAAGATGTGTTAGGAAAGGCGCCATCCCAAGATAAGTTAAAGAAAGCATGATCGATCCGTACTAAGGTGGGCGTATCTCCATTGTTTGACCAGTTGAACTGGCGAACAAGTAGCAGCAACTCTCTGAGGGCTAGGTCATCTAGGGTTTGGTTGAAAGCATAGGCCTCAGCCTGTCAGAAGGCATGATTGTTTTTGTCAGAGTGGAAGCAAAGGAGGTTGAAGTCTCCAGCAATAAGCCATGGGGAATCATCTGGTTGTGAGATAGATAGGAACTCATTTAAGAAACCTTGTTTGAGCGCACGTGAAGAGGGGGCATAGATATTATTGATGGCAATGTTGTGGACGCATGCTGTTGATAGCAAAATTAGGGTGGATGAGAAGACGAGGTGTTTGAAAGAGACAACTTGGAAAGAAGTTGTGTTGATTGTAGAAATAGTGCCGCCCGAAGTGCCCACGGCGGGTAATGAGAAAACTTGGTCGAGTTGTCGTGGCAAGAGGGATCTTAGTTTGGGTTTGGAGTAATTATCTAGTTTAGATTCTTGCAAGAGGGCAATGTGAGGTTTGATCGCAATCAATTCAGAGAAGACGTCAGAGCACTTGGCATCAACGCCTAATCCACGTACATTCTAGGAGCAAATGGAGAATGCAACATTACTCATTAAAAAGGCTCAAACACCAATAGGAAGAGCAGAGGTACAACAGGTCTATAGACGTAAAAGTTACCGAGAGGTACGAAGGCAGTATTGAAACTAGCGACAGCGGGTACATCGACCAAAAGTACAACGACACACTTAGTACATGGGTGTAACGCAAATTGGCAGGAACGGCCGGATGCGCCCCGATGGGCCGTGAACGCGTGGAGTGCTAATCATGGAGCATCATCTTCACCGAAGGCAGAAGCATCGCATCCAAGGATGGCGTCAAGATGGCCGTCGTCGACGCCATAGAGCAGTGAAATGGCAGCCTTTTCTTCGGCAGAGGCAGGAGGGGCATCGGCACCATCAAGGCGGGTAACCTGGATGGCACGGTCAATGGCAGTGCCCACGTCCACGGCAGGGAGGCGAGCGGCCTTGGCCTTGACGGCCTTGGCGAGCATGGGTGAGTACTTGGCCTCCTTGGCAGCAAGCCGCGCTCTACGACGCGGCTTGTCCTTGGAGTAGGAGTGGTCACGAGCCGTCTTGCGGCGCTCCTTGCGTATGGTGCACTCATGAGTGTCCTGGTCCTAGAGGGGAAGAGTTGCGTCCATGTTGACAGAGGTCAGCGCATTGGTAGCAGAGGGAACAAGGTTTGATGGATTGATCGTAGGAGAGGTTGGAGGTTACCATTTGCACGTGACAATTCACTAGCAGAGGAAGTGAAGGTAGGGGGGACGACAGAGTCATCTGCGGGTGGCACAAACACAGTGAAAGCGGACGCGTTGGATGACATTAGCGGGCCATCAGGTAGAGCAGCAGCCGACAGGCGGGCGGGCTGATCTAGAGGCACAACAGATCCCACCTGGGGAGTCGAGCAGAGGATTGGTGGGGCCAGCACATAGGCAGGGGGTGCATGCACCGCGTCCACCGATTTCGTGCACACGCCATGCAAGAGCAGGGCGTGCATGTCCTCAGAGCGAGTTGAGTCGTCGTTAGAGATGATGAGGGGTTGGCGCACAGTGCCAGGTGGTGGGAATGGTGAGGATAGAGCGGATTCGCCCATACAGTCGCTAGGAGAGGCAACAGGAACACGTGGACCGCCGCCGCCATGGCATGCAACCTGCCTGGTGCCGCCGTAGGTGGGGTCCACACGCCAACCCGCTCTGAGAGTAGAGACGACTAGAGCTCGGTGGTGTGGGGAGAGAGGATGTGGTGAGCTGCATTGGGAGAGCGGGGCACATTCACCAACGGAGGAATCACCACCGAATGGGTTGGCGCCTTCGCCATGATGCCAGCGGGAAACCTCTACTACTTTTGCTATTTTGATTTCATTGGTGGGAGGGAGTTGTATTACAATGCCAGGAGGGGCTAGTTTTCCGGACTGAAGCGGCACAAGGGCGCAGACAGAGGTGTAATCTCTGCCATGGAGGCAAAAGTCATCGACGGCAGAGACATCGCCAAGGAAGGCCAGGGCGAAGCGTATGTCATCATTGTGCCAGAGCTCGTGGGGAAACTCGGAGACCTCGATTTCTGCGAGGTCGGTGAACATGGAAATGGCGCGGTCAGTATGCTCTACCGGCTCTATGGTGATCACATTTCCTTCAAAGTCTATGGGGCTACGACGGACGACATCGTTGCGGGCAGCAGGAGTATGGAGGGTGAGGTAGGCCACCCCACGCCATGACCCGCCCATAATGAAGGCAAGGTTGCCACAAGTGTGCTGAATGGCGCGGCGGATGAGGGGGTAGGATTGGGGTCGGGGTTCTGTAGGTGAGAGAGAAAAAAGCGGCCCGGGCAGTGGACTGGGCAGGGTGGAGCGGCGACGAGCGGCATGTCTCCATACGGAGGCAGCAGCCCAGCCTCATGGACTGGACGAGGCAGCTCATCGTCAAAGTCTGTTTCAGATACGTGCGAGGTGGCCCTAGTGTATTGCAAGGAGATGAATACATCAGAGAGACGATCTTGTAGCTCTTGGGTGCCGAACAGGGATGTGTGCGTGTGATTGGTAGCGTGGAGAGGAGTGGTAAGGGGTGCCCCCTTTGCGGCGACGGGAATGCCATGGAGGATGAAGAGAGATGGGACGCAGACAATGGGGAAAGTCTCGGGGAGGATGATAGGGACATCGCCTATCATGAGAGTACGTGGGCCACGTGCCGCCACCGACGAGGAGCTACAAGTGTCTATACCGCGAGGGTAGAAAGCTAGGCTAGGGCTAGGAGGAAATGCATCAGGAAGAGGTGGGAAGAAAGGCCAGATCCGTTTGTACCTGCAGTCGCGGCTGCGGTTGCCGTTTCGTCAACAGCGAGCACTGCGGAAGGGGTCGCGGTAGGCTTCGACGCAGTGGTCTAAGGCGAGGCACTGGAAGCAGCGTCTCCTCCTTTTGGTGGATGGTGGTGTGTGAGAGCGAAGACGAAAGGGAGGGAGATGCCGATGTGGTATATATGGGGGGCGGGGCTACGGGTGACTGCTGCCGTGGTGGGGGGGAGAGGAGAACATCACTGTATGAGCTTGTCGTGGTGTTGTTGGAACGCATGGGCAGCATATCTGCTGTCAGAGTGGTGTGATCTGTTGCATGTGGCAGTGTGTGAGGCCACTGGGGCTTGTGGCATGGTGATCGAATGGATAGAATAGGCTACAGGGAGGTTTTAAGCACGATGATGATGGCTAGATGCTGTTCAGTGGTAGCTTGGGTGAGCTGCAAGGGCGAGCGAACGCGTGACCGCTTGGCTTCATCGGTTCCCGATACAAGATTCGCGTGCGGTGAGGTTGCCGGGGTCGCACGTGAGGGGACAGGGGTGACGAGGCGGAGCCCGGATTAGACGTGGGGGGGGGCAATGGGGCGTCCATATTTGGCACAAACAAAGAGACATGAGGGGATACCTGGGTTCACGCGCCATCCTCGCGTGCATGCGCAACATCATGCACTGCATACAGATGTTTTGCAAGATTTGGTTTGTCTAGGGCCGCCGCACAGCCATCATTATGGATGGGGTGGGCCAGGAGTTCATGCGGGGCTGACCGGTCGTGCAGCGAGGATGTCACCGCGGCGGTGGCTGGTGAGGTGCATGGACAGGCAGGTGCTGATGATCGAAAGGGCCAAGGATGGGTGCAAATCGAGGGGGCATGGGAGAGTATGAAAAATTGTTGTATAGAAGGAGGAAACGACTGTAGTGAGCAATGACCGGTTCTAGCTGGTCAAAGAGGACAAGATGAAACCCTTCAATGTCAAGGGACCCATGCTTGAGAATTTGAAATTTGATTGAGCAGGAGAAGATGTCGGACTTAAAAATAAGCTCATGAACCTTGCCTGCGAGAAAATCTTATTTGACCAAAAAATAGTGAATTAGGGCCGACTCAACTAGCATTTCATTTGGCCTAACACTAATTGGCATGAAAGCGATCCAGAATAAATGAGAGTGGTAAGTGTAATGTATGTGAGGGGGGAGCTGATTAAAAGGATTAACATTAAGCATGCGGTAAAAGAAGCTAATACCAGGCCGTTAACATTGCACGTTAGGCAGTTCGAGAGTTAATGAAGCTGGTGGCCGGAATGTAGAGATGATTGCCGATGGTGAGGCTGACGTGGTACCATACGATGGAGGCATGGCGTCTCCAGGAAGCGAGCCATGGGCACCCTCCAAGGGCGGTGGCCAGGGGAATTGGATCACCATACCCTTCTTGTGGATGTCACCCGTGGAGGCGATGAGCTTGGCGACTTTTGGCGAGGCGACGGTGAACAAGAAACATGAGTCACCGTCAAATGTGACATTGAAGTGGTGGTCGATGGCGCCGAACAGACGAGCAAGGATGAGGGCCATTGAGGTGGCATTAAGGGCGAACGGGAACTGGATGACACGTGCATACATGCGGCATCCATGTGGATGGTCACATGGATCAATGGAGACTGGAGATCAGAGTTGTGGCCGAGCCATGCCTTCAAAGTGAAGACCCATGTCATCTGGAATTTGGAGCAGGTGTGCGAGCGACATGCAAGACACAGCGGCCTGGGGTGCTGGTGGAAGCGGGGATAGGGTTCTATTAAAGAAGAAGGCAAAGTTGCGGTGGCAGACCATGCTTTGGGCGAGGATGATCTCTGCGACACGCGATGAGGCAACATGGAAGAGGGAAAAAAGAGGAGAGCACATGGCCACGAAGAAGTCAGCAGCACTGCCGCTAGGAACAACTTGAAGCGAAGTAGCGACGATTATGGCGTCAAGGTGGCGGTTGGAGAAGTCAAAGACAATGTAGAGTGCTGATGCGAGTTGGAGTTCTAGGGTGGTCATGTCAAGGCAGTGGAAGTAACTGCAGTCGTCCTAAAATTGCAAGCGCATGGCGCTGCCGCACCCCATGAAGCAGCGGAGAGCTAGCTAGCCGGCTTTGACATAGGGTAGGTCAAATAAAGGCGAGGGAGGAGGCACAACAGAGGGTAGGAGCGTGTCTAGAGGATTGGTGGTGAGTGCGAGGTCATATTGAGGGGCGTCCGGGGGTTTGTGGTGGCCGGAGCATGGCCAGAGGCCGGAGGTGGAGGTGGCGGAGGAGGAGGAGGGGGAGGAGGAGGTAGGAGATCGAGAGCTATTCGACTGTTCATGCGTGCGCTTTCGGACAAGAGGAAAACCGAAGCGGCCATCGTAGCTAGTGAGGTTGCAGAGTGAAGGGACTATAGTGGACTATTGGAGCCTACATCCCTACTCTATTCTCCATCTTTTCAATTCATCACAGTAGACAGAAGCATACAATCAGCTCTATCCCTAATGTTTCAGCAAGAAAATAAGTGGGATGTGTACATGTGTATCCATAAGGGTCTTGACTCGATTGTATGATGTTGGAAGATGGAGCATGCAAGTTGGTGTGGTCTGTCTAATTGCATTGCTTCTGGTGGCACAATAAAATCTGCATTTTAGGCCTTCCTTTGGCTAGCCAGTTCACTTTGATGTTTATAGGAGGTTTGAATTATATTTGTTTTCCAATGTTGCCCTGTTTTGGCCATCCGAATTGATTTTTTTTCATGGCCAACTTAATTCGTTGATGTCTTTTCATATGAGCAGAATTGAAGGATGTGTGTTTCTCTTGAGTACATCCTAAATCTAGGATTATCTCCATGGCATTTCCACTCATCCTGCCATTTAACGGAGGTACGATGCTTGGAGTTTAAATATTCGTTCATGTGTTAGCTGCTAAATTGTGCACTTTTATTGTTGTTAGATCATCTGGTAGTCAGATTTTAGAACTATTGGACATCCACAGTAAACTTCAAGTATGAGATGTACATGCATATTTGTCCTGGCAAAACTTTATTCTTTAAAGGTACACTCCATTTCTTTCTATATAACCACATATAAGGTTTTATCCTTTTTAGGGCCCTAACTGTACTCTACTATGCAACTATTCAAGTACTACACTCCACTTAATTTTTTTCCTGCTAAGTATGGTCATTGTTTTGTGTAATATTTTTGCAGGTATATCCTCCTTAGATCTCTCATGGTGTTCGAGTCACCGATATCTTCTCTTATGCATGCCATGCATAGGTGTGGAGGATCAATCAAGTCAGATAAGCATGTGAAGGGAAAAAAGTTAAGAGCTATGTCGTCGGCATCCTAGCCAAGAATCTCGGATCAGGTTTTCCCCAAAGCAACGCGTACATGGTTCTTCCATTAGCAACAGGGTTGCCTAGATGCCCGCTTACCTGCCCATTTGTAAAACCACATAAGGTACATGGTAGTTCCAATTTTTAAATGCTCTCCGTTTCACCCAGCATGCTGCCTTGTCAGAATATAATCAGTGAATCAATTGGTTAGTGGGAAATATTGAAATAAGCCACGACGTGTGTGGTCGGGCTCGTCGGGCGCGACGGATTTGTGCGGGACATGCGGGACGCAGTGATGTGGTCGGGCTCGTCGGGCACGTTGGATGCGCATGAGACTTGCGGGACGCAGTGGAAGCCGTGGCCAAGTACACATGTGTGCGTATGTGTGTGTGGAGTGCATGTGCGTGCTCTTGGTCGTCGTAGTTAGACTAGCAATAGTAGCAAAACGGCCGCGGCGTTCCGTTTGTAGCCAGTCGGGCCGTACGCATAGAGCGCGTTGTGGAGACCGGGCTGAGCAGGTGGATAGTGCATAGATCGGGAAGGTGGGCAGCGATGTGCATGCATGCATCAACCAAGTATAAAACCCCCCTAGTTGAGTTTCTTATTGGGGAACGTGTGTGTGCGTCCAAGGTTGTAGCCCGTGTGTAACACCCTCAATGCGACTATAGCTCCCACGTGTCGAGGCACGACTTAGAGACATAATCGCATTGAAGGCATATGTCGCAAGTTAGGCAATCTTCACAACATCCCATGTAATATGATAATAAAAAGGGAGATAACATAGTTGGCTTACACTCGCCACGTCAATCAAGTACATAAATAACATTACATCATCCAAACACTCATGGCCCGACTACGGCGCCAAAATAAAAGAGAACCCAACATGCGACACGGTCCCAATCACCCCCAACTGGGCACCACTACTGATCATCGGGAAAGGAAACATAGTATCGTTGAGAGTCTTCGTCGAACTCCCACTTGAGCTCATACGCGTCTCCTGGAGCGGAATCATCAGGCCCTGCATCTGGTGTAATAGTAATCTATGAGCCACAGGGACTCAGCAATCTCGCACCCTCGCGATCAAGACTATTCAAGCTTGTAGGTAAGGCAAGGTAAAATATGAGTGGAGCTGCAGCAAGCGACTAGCAAATATGGTGGCTAACTTATCCGCAAAAGAGAGCGAGAAGAGGAGGCAAAGCACGAGCGAGAAGCTAGAGAACAACCTGCGCAAACATTACTCCAACACCGTGTCCACTTCCCGGACTCCGCCGAGAAGAGGCCATCACGGTAACACACTCAGTTGATTCATTTTAATTAAATTAAGGTTCAAGTTGTCTACAACCGAACATTAACAAATTCCCATCTGCCCATAACCGCGGGCACGGATTTCGAAAGTTCAATCCCTGCAGGGGAGTCCCAACTTAGCCCATGACAAGCTCTCACGGTCAACGAAGGAATAGACCTCCTCCCAAGACATTCCGATCAGACTCGGTATCTCAGTAACTCAAGACACTTCGACAGGTTAAAACAAGACCAGCAACACCGCCCGAATGTGCCGACAAATCCCGATAGGAGCTGCACATATCTCTTTCTCAGGGCACACTCAGATGAGCAGGACGTCGGGTAGGCCAGCCCAGAGTTGCCCCTGGTAGCCCCGGACATCGCTCAGTTGGACCAACACTCAGAGGAGCACTGGCCCGGGGGGGTTAAAATAAGATGACCCTTGAGTCTGCAGAACCCAAGGGAAAGAAAAGGCTAGGTGGCGAATGGTAAGACCAATGTCGGGCATTGCTAGAAAAGCTTTAATCAAGGCGAACTATCAAGGGGTTCCCATTATAACCCAACCGCGTAAGGAACGCAAAACCCGGGAACATAACACCGATATGACGGAAACTAGGGCGGCAAGAGTGGAACAAAACACTAGGCGAGAGGCCGAGCCTTCCACCCTTTACCAAGTATATAGATGCATTAAGATAACAAGGCAATATAATGATATCCCCAACAAGTAAATAAATGTTCCAACAAGGAACGGCCTCCAATCTTCACCTGCAACTAGCAACGCTATAAGAGGGGCTGAGCAAAGCGGTAACATAGCCAATCAACGGTTTTCTAGGACAAAGGTGGGTTAGAGGTTTGACATGGCAATTTGGGAGGCTTGCAAGCAAGTGGTAGGCATCGTAGCAATGGCACAACAAAAGAGCGAGCAACTAGCATAGCAAAGATAGTAGTGATTTCGAGGGTAGGATCATCTTGCCTGCACAGTTGTCAGAGTTGACTGGATCCTCAAAAGCAAACTCAACGGGCTCCTCGTTAGCGAACTCGTCTCCCGGCTCTACCCAAACAAGACAAACAAGCAACAAAGAAACAATCAACCACGTGCAAACTCAAACAACACGATGCGAAGATGATATGCTATGCGGGATGCAAAATGCAAGATATGATAGGAAATGCATGAAGCTGGCCTCAACTTGGAATTCCAAGGGTGCCACTAGAAAGATGAGATGAAATCGCTTGAAACGATATAAAGAACGCCGGAATCGGAGTTACGGTTTGGAAATGGCAAGCGTTTCAAAAATGACACCGGTCTGCGATTTACAACAAGTAGGCATCTAAATGCAATGAGATGAACATGCTACAGCACCCAAACATGACAACAAAATACATGGCAGGGATGCACACAAGATGCTTAACAAAAGTCTAGCAGTGGGATACGGCCAATTCATCCATTAACAGGTTCAAACAAGCATGGCAAAAACGCAAATGGTAAACAGATCTCAGACTTAGTGAAATTAACACTTGTCTGGAATTTCAGATCATATAGCCCTCTTCGGAGCAACAAAACAACATGCTACAGGACCTGAACATGACAAAGAAAGACATGGCATGGAGCTACTCAACAAGCTTAACAAAAGTCCCTTAGTGACCTTGAGCCAAAAGTGATCACAAAATATACTAACAAGCACACGAACATAGCAAAAACATAATCAGTTTTCTGACTTAGTGAAAACTGGGTCATGCTGAAACATAACTCACGAAGGCATGTTTACGAGCTCGATGCACTCACCACGGTGCAAGTCATGGCAAGACAAGCATACAACCCTTAATAAGGCACAAAATGCAAGCTATACATGGCAATAACAATGGCATAGCATGCACGGATCAACTACAATAACATCGGCAAAATCGCAAACAAGTTGACGATCTGTCCAGATTCGCAACGAAGCAAAAGTAGAGCTCGATTGACTCAAGCTAGGGTGCTCCATAATTGCAAACAAAGACATGGATGGATAGAGCACTACAATATTAAAAAAACTCCCTTACTGATCATCCTCAAAAGAGGCACGGATCACTAGGAAACAACATGAACATATGGCATCATGAGATAAACAATCCCAGGACTTAGTGAAAATACTAAGTCCCTGAAACAGAATTAGCAAGTGCACCACTTTGCAAGCTTGCACAAGTCACCACACACATCCTAAAAATACATGGGTTGCACCTATGGAAAGATGACAAAACCCTTAACAAAACATATGAAGAACTCACGGGCATATCATGCACACATTAATCATGGCAAAAAAGACAAAAGTGCTAAACGGAGTAACAGATCTGACAATTAACTCAAGTAGCCCTCTTCTAACATCATTTCGGGCATCAAGATGAGCTCAAATGAAAATGATGCAATGGAATTAAATGATGTACTCTCTGAGGTGAACATTTTATATGCTATATGCATGAATCGGAGCTACGGATGCAAAGTTACAGAGCCGCGAACAGGAGCATATAGACTAAAAATTCTGGGACTTGGAGAAAAAAATTAGGTCAACCCTGAAAACAGATCTGGATCGGGGCGGCGTGCGAACCGAGGTGGCCGGGCTCTCGCCAGAGCTCCTCGCCGGAGGAGGAGGGAGGGCCGGCCGGGGCTTGCCGGATATGGGGAGAGGAGGCCGGTCGGAGTCGGGGTGTCGCCGGCGACCTGCTGTGGCGGCGGCGGCTCGCGCTGCGGCGGCGGCGGCGAGGGCCCGCGGTGGCGTGCGGCGGCGGCGGCGGCGGGGGCCAGCGGTGGCGCGCGGCAGCCGGCGCGGTGGCGGCGGGCGGCGGGGC
>NC_041386.1:296430802-296440236 GCF_002162155.2 Triticum dicoccoides | reverse complement strand
GGGGCCCTACTCGGGCCTCCCGGGCCGGCGGTGGGAGGCGGCGGTGAGCTGACAGGTGGTGGGCGCGGAGTGGCTGGCGGTGGCGGCGGATCTGGGATTTTTTTAGGGTTAGGGGGGAGAGGATCCGCGAATTTAGAATGGGGGGTGTATATATAGGCCTAGAGGGAGCTAGGAGAGTCCAAATGAGGTGCGGTTTTTGGCCACGCGATCGTGATCGAACGCTCTAGGACACGGATCAGAGTTTGGTGGGTTTTGGGCCAAATTGGAGGGGTGTTGGGCTGCAACACACACGAGGCCTTTTCGGTCTCTCGGATAACCGTTGTAGTATCAAATGAAGTCCAAATGGTACGAAACTTGACACGCGGTCTACCGGTAGTAAACCAAGGCCGCTTGGCAAGTCTCGGTCCAATCCGGAAATGTTTAATCCCCACACATGAAAGAAAGCTAGAAAAGACCACCAGAGGAGAACAAAGCGCCGGAATGCAAAACGGACAACGGGGAAAATGCTCGAATGCATGAGATGAACACGTATGTAAATGCAATGCACATGATGACATGATATGAGATGCATGACAACGACAACAACACACGGAGACAAAGACCCGAACCCGAGAAAATAAATTAACTTAACACCGGAAACGGTAAGAGTTGGAGTACAAATAGGGAAAGTTACATCCGGGGTGTTACAACACTCCACCACTACGAAAGGATCTCGTCCCTAGATCTAGGACTGAAAGAACGCCGGGTACTCAGAATGGAGGTGATCCTCGCGTTCCCAGGTAGCTTCACGGTCGGAATGGTGTGACCACTTGACTTTGAGAAATTTGATTGACTTATTGCGAGTCTTGCGTTCAATCTCTTCAAGAATAGCAACTGGGTGCTCACGATAAGAGAGATCTTCTTGAAGCTCAGTGTCCTCGAAGTTGACGGTGCAGTCAGGAGTCTTGAAGCACTTTCGAAGCTGAGAGACATGGAACACGTCGTGAACATTTGCAAAGTTTGAAGGAAGCTCGAGTTGATAGGCGAGGTCGCCTCTCTTGCTGACAATCTTGAAAGGTCCCACGTATCTAGGGGCAAGCTTCCCTTTGATACCGAAGCGACGAGTACCTTTCATAGGAGAGACGCGGAGGTAAACATGATCTCCGATCTCGAAAGCCAAATCACGATGCTTACTATCATAGTAGCTCTTCTGGCGGGATTGGGCTGCTTTGAGGTTATCACGAATGATATTTCTTTTGCCTCTGTAATTAAGTCATTACCCAAAAGCTGACATTCACCGGTTTCAGACCAGTTGAGAGGGGTACTGCACTTCTTGCCATACAAAATTTCAAAAGGGGCCTTGTCCGAACTTGCTTGAAAACTGTTGTTGTAGGAGAATTCAGCATAAGGAAGACAATCCTCCCACTTCATGCCGAAGGAGATCACACAAGCCCTGAGCATATCTTCAAGAATCTGGTTGACACGCTCGACTTGACCGCTTGTTTGAGGATGGAAAGCTGTGCTGAAGCGGATGTTAGTGCCAATGGCCTTTTGAAAAGAATCCCAAAAATTCGAGGTAAAGATGTTGCCACGGTCTGAAGAGATCACTTGAGGAATACCGTGCAGAGAGACAATGCGAGAGGTATAGAGTTCCGCCAATTGAGCTGCAGTGATCGACTCTTTGATAGGCAGAAAATGAGCCACTTTGGTGAGTTTGTCGATGACAACAAATATAGCATCATTGCCACGCTTGGACTTTGGAAACCCAGTCACGAAGTCCATCTCAATGTGGTCAAACTTCCATTCTGGAATGGCAAGAGGTTGGAGGAGACCTACTGGCCTTTGGTGTTCTGCCTTCACTCTTCTGCAGACATCACATTCATTCACGAATTGAGCGATCTCGCGCTTCATTCGAGTCCACCAATAAGCTTGCTTAAGGTCCTGATACATCTTCGTGCTCCCAGGGTGGATGGGGAGGAGAGAATTGTGAGCCTCGTTCATGATCACTTTACGGAGGTCACCTTTGGGTACAACAATACGATCCTCGAAGAAGAGAGTATCCTTGTCATCAAGGTGGTAGCACTTGTACTTGGACTGACTCTTGGCAATCCCAATCGTCACCATTTTCACCATAGCATCAAGAAGCTGGGCTTGGCGAATCTGGTCTTCTAAGGTAGGAGAGACTTGAAGGTTGGCGAGGAAACCTTGAGGAACAACTTGCAGATTAAGCTTGCGGAAAGCTTCACAAAGCTCGGGTTGATAAGGCTTGAGAATCAGACTATTGCAGTAGGCCTTTCTGCTCAATGCGTCAGCAATCACATTGGCCTTGCCTGGAGTGTACTCAATACACGGATTATACTCTTGAATGATTTCAACCCATCGAGTTTGCCTGAGGTTGAGATTAGGCTGAGTGAAGATGTACTTGAGACTCTTGTGATCAGTGAAAATATCCACTTTTCTTCCCAATAGAAGATGTCTCCAAGTCAAAAGAGCATGCACAACTGCCGCCAACTCGAGATCATGAGTGGGGTAGTTCTTCTCATTAGGCTTCAACTGGCGAGATGTATAAGCAACAACTTGCTTCTCTTGCATTAATACTGCGCCAAGACCTTGGAGAGAGGCATCAAAAAAGACCTCGTACGGCTTGGATTCATCAGGCGGAGTCAGAACTGGAGCAGTGATCAACATCTCTTTCAAAGTGTTGAAAGCAATGTCACACTCCGGAGACCAAACGTACTTGACGTGCTTCTGAAGAAGATTAGAGAGAGGCTTCGCGATCTTAGAAAAGTTTTCAACGAATCTTCGGCAATAGCTTGCGAGACCGAGAAAACTGCGGAGTTGCTTCACATTCTGAGGAGGTTCCCAAGTCACAATTGCAGACACCTTCTCAGGATTCACGGCAATGCCCTTGGCAGATATGATATGACCAAGATAAAGAACCTCATCAAGCCAAAATTCACACTTGGAGAACTTGGCGTAGAACTGATGTTCCCTGAGCTTATCAAGAACCAAACGCAAGTGTTTGGCATGATCTTCCTTGTTCTTCGAGAAAACCAGAATGTCGTCGAGATAGACCAAAACGAAGTCATTGGTGTAGGCGTTGAAGATGAAGTTCATCATGCGAGAGAACGTCGGAGGAGCGTTGGCGAGACCAAAAGACATGACAGTGTATTCATAAGAACCAAAGCTTGTTCTGAATGCTGTCTTGGGAATATCTTCTTCACGAATGCGAATCTGGTGATAACCCATACGGAGATCAAGCTTGGAGAATACTTGGGCACCTTTGAGTTGTTCGAACAGCTCATTGAAGTGGGTATTTGTTCTTGATGGTCTTCTTGTTCACTGGACGGTAATCAACACAAAGTTGGTCCGTTCCATCCTTCTTCTTCACAAAAAGAACACCACAACCCCACGGAGAAGAACTAGGCCGGATGAGACCCATTTTCTCTTGCATGTCGAGTTGCTTCTTCAGCTCTTTCAACTCTTCAGGTCCGAGCTTGTAAGGACGTTTGCACACAGGTTCCGTGCCAGGCTTAAGATCAATAACAAATTCAACTGGCCGGTGCGGAGGCATTCCTGGGAGCTCTTCTGGAAAGACGTCTTGATATTCACAAATGACTGGAATTTGAGAGATGGCATCCAATTCACCCTTCTCATTGAGAGAAAACAGACGGATAGTATCCTCACGAGCAACAAAGACAATTACATCCTCAAACGAATGAGTCAATTGAATCTGCCTGGCTGCACAATCAAGCTGAGCCTTATGCTTAGAAAGCCAATCCATTCCGAGAATAAGATCAATATCTGAGTTACCAAGAACCATAGGAGAAGAAAGGAACTTGTAGTCGCCCAATGTGATAGTAACATCCGGAGCCATCATTTTGGTGTTCATGAACAAACCCGGAGAAGAAACCGCTATCGGCTTAGGCAAATCAATAGTATGCACATCATGCATGGATGCAAAAGGCTTCGACAAAAATGATAAAGATGCACCAGTGTCAAAAAGAACTCTTGCGGGAATGTCATTAACAGGAAGGTTACCCATGATCACATCTGGTGATTCCTCTGCCTGAGCTGCATTCAGCAAGTTGACCTTGGCGAACTTGGGGTTATGCTTGACCACAGCTGTACTTGCCGATCTGACAGGTGGAGGAGGAGGAAGACGCCTCTGGTTGAAACACTTGTTGGCATAGTGACCCTTCTATTGGCACTTGTTGCACGTGACCTCTGAAAGAGGACGGTGATACGGAGCACTCGATCTTGGAGCTTGAGACGAAGTCTTGTTCCGAAAGCTAGGGTTGGGTGGGTGGGAAGAACCACTGCCACCTTTGCTCTTCTGCTGATACGGCTGACGGAGGAGGAGGAAGCCAGAACTTCTGCTGCTTGGCCACTTGAGTAGAGGAAGAAGGAGTAACATCTTTGACTCGCTTCTTGGAAGCATCACACCTCAACTGAGCAGCCTCTTGCTTCAGTGCCATGTTGTAGAACTCATCGTACCTCAAGGGCTCAAAGAGAACAAGAGCGAGCTGAATTTCTTCTCTGAGACCACCCCTGAACTGATATATCATGCTCTTCTCATCAGGGACGTCCTGCTTGGCAAAGCGGGCGAGCTTCTGGAACAACTTGTTGTAGTCATAGACAGACAAAGAGCCTTGCTTCAGATTGCGGAATTCCTCACGCTTGCTTTCAACCACGCTCTGCGGAATATGATGAGCTCGGAAATCTCGACGGAAATCATCCCAAGTGATAACACGTCCACCTCTGGAGTCCTTGTACTGCTGGAACCATTCTGCAGCTTGATCTTTGAGTTGGAAGGAAGCGAACTTGACAAAGTCCTCAGGCCTGACGTTACTGCACTCGAAATGCTTGCATAGATCCACAAGCCAGTCGTCAGCATCGGTTGCCTCAACACAATTGCTGAAAGTCTTTGGCCCGTTAGCAAGGAACTGGTTGAGCATAGCAAAGTGACTCTGATTGCTGCCTTGATTCCCTTGACTGCCTTGATTGCGCTCTTGGAGAATTTGCATGATCAGCTGTGTGTTTGCATTGGTTGCGGCCATCACAGCTTGCCATGCCTCCGGAGGAGGTGGAGGTGGTGGCGGATCAGGATTCGGAGTTGTGCGCGTTGGAGGAGCCATCCTGAAGAGGTTGACCACCATTAGCACATTGACAGATAAATAATGAAGCTGAATCCAATGGAATGAAAATTGCAACATATAGTCTTCACATCCGAACAAAATGAACGAATACATTCCTCTTGAAATGGTCACATATCCATAAATTGAGAAGCCACGTAGAATTAAGGTAGAGAAATAAATCAACAAGGTACGGATCAAGAATGAATAATCGGTAAGAAATCCCAATCTCAAACCAATATCCGTGGAAGAAAAACTAGAGCTACTAGAATTCCCACCTATGAAACTCCCGAGCCTTTCCGGTTATGCAATCAGGTGTTGGGGATACAGGATAAGCATAATATCTCACCCAAACTAGCAAATCCTACATCCAGCTGTATCCATCTTTCAACACATAACCAAGAAACCTTCGGAAACCATCTACCTCAACCTTCAAAAAGCATCCATTATACAAGTTATGGCGATACTCCCGAACTCCCGCCCCAGTACTGGGTGGTGTCGAGGTTATCTCACCAACGAACTGCATAAAAGAGATTTTCGATGTCGGCGTACTAGACTCAGGTATTCCAGAACTGCAACGATAAAATTATGATGACAACACCTCAGAGCTGAACTCCCCGGGACACTTCCACTAAACCCCTGAGAGGAGGCACCAAGACAATGTTCTCATCATAAAATCATCGGAACGATTCCAAGATACCCGCGTGATCCTAAAAAACAATTTTAGTGAAATTTGAGAAGAGAAGAGTCAAAACTCTACGTCAGGATGCCTTACCAGAGCGATGAGGAGACTGGGAAGTAAAAAGAATTCCTAAACTCTCTGATATATAATTCCTGAAAGACTCAAAACATTTTTCTAGACACGACTCGGCCGCTAAAAACGATCAAGCAATGGGGCTCCTAAGGTCAGAGAAGGCTCTGATACCAACTTGTAACACCCTCGATGCGACTATAGCTCCCACGTGTCGAGGCACGACTTAGAGACATAATCGCATTGAAGGCATATGTCGCAAGTTAGGCAATCTTCACAACATCCCATGTAATATGGTAATAAAAAGGGAGATAACATAGTTGGCTTACACTCGCCACGTCAATCAAGTACATAAATAACATTACATCATCCAAACACTCATGGCCCGACTACGGCGCCAAAATAAAAGAGAACCCAACATGCGACACGGTCCCAATCACCCCCAACTGGGCACCACTACTGATCATCGGGAAAGGAAACATAGTATCGTTGAGAGTCTTCGTCGAACTCCCACTTGAGCTCATACGCGTCTCCTGGAGCGGAATCATCAGGCCCTGCATCTGGTGTAATAGTAATCTATGAGCCACAGGGACTCAGCAATCTCGCACCCTCGCGATCAAGACTATTCAAGCTTGTAGGTAAGGCAAGGTAAAATATGAGTGGAGCTGCAGCAAGCGACTAGCAAATATGGTGGCTAACTTATCCGCAAAAGAGAGCGAGAAGAGGAGGCAAAGCACGAGCGAGAAGCTAGAGAACAACCTGCGCAAACATTACTCCAACACCGTCTCCACTTCCCGGACTCCGCCGAGAAGAGGCCATCACGGTAACACACTCAAATGATTCATTTTAATTAAATTAAGGTTCAAGTTGTCTACAACCGGACATTAACAAATTCCCATCTGCCCATAACCGCGGGCACGGCTTTCGGAAGTTCAATCCCTGCAGGGGAGTCCCAACTTAGCCCATGACAAGCTCTCACGGTCAACGAAGGAATAGACCTCCTCCCAAGACATTCCGATCAGACTCGGTATCTCGGTAACTCAAGGCACTTCGACAGGTTAAAACAAGACCAGCAACACCGCCCGAATGTGCCGACAAATCCCGATAGGAGCTGCACATATCTCTTTCTCAGGGCACACTCAGATGAGCAAGACATCAGGTAGGCCAGCCCAGAGTTGCCCCTGGTAGCCCCGGACATCGCTCGGTTGGACCAACACTCAGAGGAGCACTGGCCCGGGGGGGTTAAAATAAGATGACCCTTGAGTCTGCAGAACCCAAGGGAAAGAAAAGGCTAGGTGGCGAATGGTAAGACCAATGTTGGGCATTGCTGGAAAAGCTTTAATCAAGGAGAACTATCAAGGGGTTCCCATTATAACCCAACCGCGTAAGGAACGCAAAACCCGGGAACATAACACCGATATGACGGAAACTAGGGCGGCAAGAGTGGAACAAAACACTAGGAGAGAGGCCGAGCCTTCCACCCTTTACCAAGTATATAGATGCATTAAGATAACAAGGCAATATAATGATATCCCCAACAAGTAAATAAATGTTCCAACAAGGAACAGCCTCCAATCTTCACCTGCAACTAGCAACGCTATAAGAGGGGCTGAGCAAAGCGGTAACATAGCCAATCAACGGTTTGCTAGGACAAAGGTGGGCTAGAGGTTTGACATGGCAATTTGGGAGGCTTGCAAGCAAGTGGTAGGCATCGTAGCAATGGCACAGCAAAAGAGCGAGCAACTAGCATAGCAAAGATAGTAGTGATTTTGAGGGTAGGATCATCTTGCCTGCACAGTTGTCAGAGTTGACTGGATCCTCAAAAGCAAACTCAACGGGCTCCTCGTTAGTGAACTCGTCTCCCGGCTCTACCCAAACAAGACAAACAAGCAACAAAGACACAATCAACCACGTGCAAACTCAAACAACACGATGCAAAGATGATATGATATGCGGGATGCAAAATGTAAGATATGACAAGAAATGCATGAAGCTGGCCTCAACTTGGAATTCCAAGGGTGCCACTAGAAAGATGAGATGAAATCGCTTGAAAACGATATAAAGAACGTCGGAATTGGAGTTACGGTTTGGAAATGGCAAGCGTTTCAAAAATGACACTGGTCTGCGATTTACAACAAGTAGGCATCTAAATGCAACGAGATGAACATGCTACAGCACCCAAACATGACAACAAAATACATGGCAGGGATGGACACAAGAATCTTAACAAAAGTCTAGCACTGGGATACGGCCAATTCATCCATTAACAGGTTCAAACAAGCATGGCAAAAACGCAAATGGTAAAGAGATCTCAGACTTAGTGAAATTAACACTTGTCTGGAATTTCAGATCATATAGCCCTCTTCGGAGCAACAAAACAATATGCTACAGGACCTGAACATGACAAAGAAAGACATGGCATGGAGCTACTTAACAAGCATAACAAAAGTCCCTTAGTGACCTTGATCCAAAAGTGATCACAAAATATACTAACAAGCACACGAACATAGCAAAAACATAATCAGTTTTCAGACTTAGTGAAAACTGGGTTATGCTGAAACATAACTCACGAAGGCATGTTTACGAGCTCGATGCACTCACCACGGTGCAAGTCATGGCAAGACAATCATACATCCCTTAAGAAGGCACAAAATGCAAGCTAGACATGGCAATAACAATGGCATAGCATGCACGGATCAACTACAATAACATCGGCAAAATCGCAAACAAGTTGACGATCTGCCCAGATTCGCAACGAAGCAAAAGTAGAGCTCGATTGACTCAAGCTAGGGTGCTCCATAATTGCAAACAAAGACATGGATATATAGAGCACTACAATATTAACAAAACTCCCTTACTGATCATCCTCAAAAGAGGCACGGATCACTAGGAAGCAACATGAAAATATGGTATCATGAGATAAACAATCCCAGGACTTAGTGAAAATACTAAGTCCCTGAAAACAGAATTAGCAAGTGAACCACTTTGCAAGCTTGCACAAGTCACCACACACATCCTAAAAATACATGGATTGCACCTCTGGAAAGATGACAAAACCCTTAACAAAACATATGAAGAACTCACGGGCATATCATGCACACATTAATCATGGCAAAAAAGACAAAAGTGCTAAACGGAGTAACAGATCTGACAATTAACTCAAGTAGCCCTCTTCTAACATCATTTCGGCATCAAGATGAGCTCAAATGAAAATGATTCAATGGAATGAAATGATTTACTCTCTGAGATGAACATTTTGATATGCTATATGCATGAATCGGAGCTACGGATGCAAAGTTACGAAGCCGCGAACAGGAGCATATGGACTAAAAATTCTGGGACTTAGAGAAAAAAATTAGGTCAACCCTGAAAACAGATCTGGATCGGGGCGGCGCGCGAACCAAGGTGGCCGGGCTCTCGCCGGAGCTCCTCGCCGGAGGAGGAGGGAGGGCTGGCCGGGGCTTGCCGGAGATGGGGAGAGGAGGCCGGCCGGAGTCGGGGCGTCGCCGGCAACCTCCTGTGGTGGGCCCGCGGTGGCGCGCGGCGGCGGCGGCGGGGGCCCGCGGTGG
>NC_041386.1:296383134-296430416 GCF_002162155.2 Triticum dicoccoides | reverse complement strand
CGGGGCGCGCGTGGGCCTCGGGGGCCCGGCTCGGGCCTCCCGGGCCGGCGGTGGGAGGCGGCGGCGAGCTGACAGGTGGCGGGCGTGGAGTGGCTGGCGGTGGCGGCGGATCTGGGATTTTTTTAGGGTTAGGGGGGAGAGGATCCGCGAATTTAGAATGGAGGGTGTATATATAGGCCTAGAGGGAGCTAGGAGAGTCCAAATGAGGTGCGGTTTTTGGCCACGCGATCGTGATCGAACGCTCTAGGACATGGAGCAGAGTTTGGTGGGTTTTGGGCCAAATTGGAGGGGTGTTGGGCTGCAACACACACGAGGCCTTTTCGGTCCCTCGGATAACCGTTGGAGTATCAAACGAAGTCCAAATGGTACGAAACTTGACAGGCGGTCTACCGATAGTAAATCAAGGCCGCTTGGCAAGTCTTGGTCCAATCCGGAAATGTTTAATCCCCACACACGAAAGAAAGCTAGAAAAGACCACTGAAGGAGAATGAAGCGCCGGAATGCAAAACGGACAACGGGGAAAGCTCGAATGCATGAGATGAACATGTATGTAAATGCAATGCACATGATGACATGATATGAGATGCATGACAATGACAACAACACACCGAGACAAAGACCCGAACCCGAGAAAATAAATTAACTTAACGCCGGAAACGGCAAGAGTTGGAGTACAAATAGGGAAAGTTACATCCGGGGTGTTACACCGTGGCTGGTTAGTCCAGAGATAAAAGAAAAACCAGGGCGTTTGAGCACTGGGGCATTGCAGTGCCTAGGCATTGGTCGCCAGAAATAAGTGCTTCTTCTACCTTCGCCCGCTGAGAGAGAGCTAGTCTAGGGCTGCAACAACAATTGGTATATAGAGCTTTGGTCCGGGCGATCACCAGCGACCCTAGCGCTTGTCCGACATGACGGTGGCGCGGGCGGATCGGCGACGATGGCGATGCCGATACTGACCGTGGACAACTACATGGTCTGCGTGATTAAGGCGCAGGTGATCCTCGACGTCCACACCGTATGGGAGGCGGTAGCGCCGGCGACGCGGCGGTGAACGCGCGGAAGGACAAGATGGCGCGTGCGTTGCTTCTCGGGGCATTGTCGGAGGATGTGCTGCTACAGGTGTTGAAGAAGCTCACCGCCAGGGAGGTATGGGACTCCCTGAAGGTGAGGTTCGTCGGTGCCGATCGGGTCCATGCATCGAGGCTGGCGACGCTACACGGTGAATTTGACCGCCTGATGATGGCGGACGGCGAGGAGCTCGAAGTGTACGGCGGGAGGCTCGTGGCGATGACGGTGAGGTACGCCAACCTTGGGGAGATGCTGGGCGACGCGGCGCTCGTCCAGAAGCTGCTGGATACGGTGTCGGATCGGCTCTTCCGCGTCGTCACCAGCATCGAGCAGTTCCACGACGTGACGACAATGGCGTTCGACGAAGCGCTCGGGCGGCTGCGCGCGTTCGACGAGCGAGTTCGGCGTCGACGACAGGACAGCGGCGAGTGGGCGGACGGACAGCTCCTGTTCACGGCGGCGAAGTGGCGAGCGCGGGAGCGGAAGCAAGGCGGAGCACGGGACGACAACGGTGGGCGCAGGTTGAAGGTACTAACCCGAAGGTTGTCAATGGGCAACGAATAAAATATTGTAGCTCAGATACGCCCATTAATGTTGAAAGTAATATTATCTAGACTATGACACCGAAGAACACATAAAAGAGTCCTTCCGGAACACTCTAGAATCATGAAAAGAAGGAGGTATGTTATACAGTAAGTAAACGGACTCCAAAAAATCCGCAAAAATATTTTTTGTCAGTTTTTGAATATTTCGAAAAATAGGAAAATAAGAAACTACCGGGAAGCGTACCCTAGTGGGCACAAGATACCAGGGCGTGCTAGCCTTTCCTTGCGATCCTAGGTCAGTTGTGCCCACCTGGGACACCTTCCGGGGCCCCTTTTTCTTTCGTTAGCTTGTCCCCCAAGATAAAAAATCTATATAAACTTCCCGAACCTGTTGATCACCGTATCACGGAGAAATCCTTTCTTTTCTTTTCTTGCTGTTTTCAGTCAGATCTGTTGAGTCAGGCATCATGTCTTCTTCTTCCTCGAACAACGTGGAAGAGGATGCTTGGTTGATGAAGATTGAGCTAAAGAGAGAAGTCCCACAGAAGCCGCCAGGCGAGACGAGAGCAAGGAGGTTACCCATGGATCAGCCTCCGGTCTTCGAACAACCACTGCCGTACGAGGATGATATCCTTAAACCTTACCTTGCTCACCTTACTCCTGCTGAGATTGAAGCCTTTCGCATCATTGAAATAGTTCACATACAAAATAAGTATCTCACTATTGAAAATATTCTCCATCAAGAGCATATCATCCACCTCCGGAGCATCATCCGTCGATTGGAGAATCTCTTGATCCTTAAGGATAGTATAGCTTCATCACCACCATCATCTTCTTCACCACCAAAGGATAATTGAGTATCGAGTATGGGCACTCCCCTTGGCTTCCGCCAAGCTTGGGGGAATTGCCCCGGTATCGTATCATCCCACTATCTTTTTGCCTTTACTTATTTTAGTTCGATCTTTTGCTTTAGATGAATAAAAGTTTAGGTCGATCCTTTCTTTTCAAGAGTTTACTTAGTGTCCTATCCTTGTAATCGTGTGCAAGATATATAATAAAGTTTAGTTTGAGTTTTTTCTTTCTTTACTTTCATGTTGCAAATAAAAGAAAAATAGAAAGGAAATAAATCAAAAAGATCATATACTAATCTTATGGTAGGTGATGACACCACATAAGGAAAAGTATAAGTAGAAAATTTTATTATAGATTGACAAACATAGCATTAGTCAATGATGCAACTCATGAAAGAATTAGTAAGCGAAGAGAAAATTCACATATAAATATACTATCCTACAAATCTTTTGTGATTGTGAGCCCTCATCAAAATATTATATGCCAACATTGTTGACGTTGGACAAGGAAGACAACTTAATGGTATATTTTTGTTTATATTCACACAGAAGTCATATTGTCATGGATCCTTTAACATGTGATCCTTGCCCCTATCTTTGCTAGACAAAAATTTGGCACTACGTAGAGATACTACTTGTGCATCCAAAAACCCTTCAACCCAAATCTTATTTTCAAGAGTGCACCATACCTACCTAGGGATTGAGCAAGATCCCTCAAGTAAGTTGTCATCGGTGCAAAAGACAATAAAAATTGCTTCTAAAAGTGTGAGATCATTTAGTGTAAGAGAAAATTGAGCGTTGCACAAACTTGTGATGGTGAAGAATAAAAGCGACAGACTGCATAATCAAGGTCGCTATCATAAGGGGCAATGCAATGTGATGTTCTTTTGCACTAAGGGGTTGAGCATACAAACAAATAAGCGCATGGCAACATGTGCTTCCCTCTGCGAAGGGCCTATCTTTTACTTTTATGTATTTACTTTTATGCAAAGAGTCAAAAATTTCCTTCTATTCCTTTTTATTTTTCTCCATTGGCAAGCATCACGTGGTGAGGAAAGATCTAGGCACATATGTCTAGTTGAATATAGATAGCATGAGTTATTATTGTTGACATCACCCTTGAGGTGAATATGTTGGGAGGCAAAACTATAAGCCCCAATCTTCCTATGGGTCTGGTTGAAACCTTTTGCTCATGTGTACACGGTGAGTGTTAGCAATCATGGAAGACTATATGATGGTTGAGTATGTGGACTTGCCTAAAGGCTCCGATACATGACCCTTCCTGAAAAGATGATGAATTGTAGTTGCAAAGTTGACTGAGAACATACTTTGTTGGTTTCTAATAGAGTTTTTGCTTTATACTTCAATAGTGTGATCAATTGTCACTCATTCATGAGAAGTCTATGATAAAAGTTTTATGTTCAGTTTGTTGCTATTATAATAATGAACATGATGCTTCTATGTCCGTATTTTGTTTTTATTGACACTTCTCTCTCTCTCTAAGCATGTGGACATGTTTTTCGATTTCGGTTTTCGCTTGAGGACAAGCAAGGTCTAAGCTTGGGGGAGTTGATACGTCCATTTTGCATCATGTTTTCTTACAATTATTTATGATGTTTTATCCATAATAATGCTTTTTGGAGTAATTCTAATGCCTTTTCTCTGATAATATGCAAGGTATACACAAAGAGGCAGAATCCCGGCAGCTAGAAATCTGGAACTGGAAAAGCTACGTCAGGCCACCTATTCTGCACAACTCCAAACAAGCTGAAACTTCACGGAGTTTTTTTATCAATTATATGATGAATATTGGAGCAAATAACTACCAGAGGGGGCCCACCAGGCGGGCACAACCCACCAGGGCGCGCCAGGGAGCCGAGGCGCGCCCTGGTGGGTTGTGCTCACCTAGGCCCACCTCCGGTGCCCATGTTCTGGTATTTAAGTCATTTTGACCTAGAAAAAATAACGAGATAACTTTCGGGACGGAGCACCGCTGTCTCGAGGCAAAACTTGGACAGGAGCAATTTTGCCATCTGGCGAAGCGATTCCGCCAGGGGAACTTCCCTCCCGGAGGGGGAAATCATCGTCATCATCATCACCAACAACTCTCCCATCTTGGGTTGAGCAATCTCCATCAACATCTTCAACAACACCATCTCATCTCAAACCCTAGTTCATCTCTTGTGTTCAATCTTGTTATCGGAACTATAGATTGGTGCTTGTGGGCGACTAGTACTGTTGATTACATCTTATAGTTGATTACTATATGGTTTATTTGGTGGAAGATTATATGTTCAGATCCAATATGCTATTTAATACCCCTCTGATCTTGAGCATGATTATCATTTGTGAGTAGTTACTTTTGTTCTTGAGGTCACAGGAGAAATCATGTTGCAAGTAATCACATGAACTTGATATGTGTTCAATATTTTGGTAGTATATATGTCGTGATTCCCTTAGTGGTGTCATGTGAACATCGACTACATGACACTTCACCATATTTGGGCCTAAGGGAATGAATTGTGGAGTAGCCATTAGATGATGGGTTGCGAGAGTGACCGAATCTTAAACCCCAGTTTATGCACTATTCTGTAAGGGACCGATTGGATCCAAAAGTTTAATGCTATGGTTAGAATTTATTCTTAATACTTTTCTCGTAGTTGTGGATGCTTGCAGGAGGGTTAATCCTAATTAGGAGGTTTGTTCAAGTAATAACAACACCTAAGCACTGGTCCACCCACATATCAAATTATCAAAGTAGCGAACACAAATCGAACCAACATGGTGAAAGTGACTAGATGAAATTCCCGTGTACCCTCAAGAACGCTTTGCTTATCATAAGAGACCGTTTGGGCCTGTCCTTTGCTTCAAAAGGATTGGGCTATCTTGCTGCACTTTTGTTACTACTATCGTTACTTGCTCGTTACAGATTACCTTGCTATCAAACTACTCTGCTACTTATAATTTCAGCACTTGCAGATATTACCTTGCTGGAAACCTCTTGTCATTTCCTTCTGCTCCTCGTTGGGTTCGACACTCTTAATTATCGAAAAGAGTTACAATTGATCCCCTATACTTGCGGGTCATCAGGTTCCCCTCGAGTGCTTGCCTACGATGATGTAGAGCAAGATCAACACCGGCGTGACGACGCTGTGCTACTCGAGGAGAACCATCTCCGGGATGCTATGCGTGCCGCATGCTATCAGCAAGCCCTGCATTGCTATCACAGCCCTAGGGTTCATGCCCGGTGTTTTTGAGGAAGGTGACCTTGTCCTTAGGCGTGTTCAGTCTGCCAAGGGTACAAACAAGTTGACGCCGAAGTGGGAAGGCCCTTACCGGGTAATTCGAGTCTCCAGACATGGCGCAGTTCATCTGGAGACTGGAGATGGCATTCAATTGCAAAACTCATGGAATATTGAGCATATCTGCAAGTTCCTCCCGTAAGGCGCGGCTATCGGGCCCTGCTCGGCAGCCACCCTTTTATACATGCCTTGCCTCAGTTGCATGTAACCCCTTGTACAAAGCCAGGCGCAGACCCTGTGCAACAGAGAAATAAACGAAGCGCTGGGGGCCCCCGACAGGTTGCATGCATGCATGAGCATTTCATGGGCATTGCATAAGAATTTCATGAGCATGTGCATATGCATATAGATAAGGTCACATCTTCCATCATTCCCATCCGCATAAGGATGCAGGTTCTTGCCACTAGATTGGCCTCTACCGGGAGTAGGGAAGATGAACTGGCATTGCGGTCTCCGGCAAGCCAAAACAGATAAGTTCTACCTCTTGTCCATAAGTGTTCTGTAAGATGAAACTTGTGCATAAGAAAACCTCGCCGCTCTTTGAAACTTAGGTGCTCCCACCCTTGGACTCGAATGCTGCTTCGCCTAGGATGGCCGGAGTGGCCTTTCATAAAAAGGGATTGGCGGGGGGCTGGTCCCTTTATTTATGCACGGTAGGCTCAGTCCTCCGGCAACAAAATAAAAGGGTACCGGCAAGGTAGCCCGATAGGGAAAACTAGTTTATTTAAATAAGGAGGCATTCCACCTCTCCATGGACATATACATGCACGAGTTTCCGACAAGGTTCATCTTTTTCATTAATATGTTGATTATACAAGGACACACCTTACAGAATATAGACATGGACTCGAGAGATTACATTATTCAAACTAAAATTTGGCAAGTGCCTGCAGATTTAAGATTGAAAAAAGATAAGTGCCCCGTGATGCCTTTGCCCTTGTCCATCTCCTTTAGGAAGAGATCAAGGAGGCCAGGGGCTGACCCGGCTGGTATTCGGCGCCTTGCCAAGAGATCAAGGATGGCGCCGCTTCTCGGCAGGGAGTAAGAAACCAGAGGGCAGGTTTGGATGGTGACACTGCTAGAGGATCAGGCGGGAGGCGCGGAGTCACTAGCAAACACGACTCGTCGAAACGGTCATGCCCATTCTTGACACGTCGTGGGTTGCCGCTGTTGTCCACATCAGTCCACCCGAAGACCTCAGCACGACATCTGCGTCGGGCACCATGCTCTTCGGGTTATCCCAGAGAGAGCATGGTCATCCCTAGCAACCCTGACATCCGAAACCACTGCATGTTCCGAACACGTGTATGGGAACAAAAAGTCCTCCTGCATGGCAAGAAGATGGCATGTAGGAGGAGTTAGGTTCACCTTTACTAGCAGCGAACCCTTCCCGTGGCTCCCCCTTAGAAACATGAAGGGAAGAAGTATGGGGAGCGACCGACTACCATACCCCGTTTCTAATGCAGGCCTCGGCATGGTGTCATTCATGTCCCCTCTCACTAGAATCCAGGCCACGGGTAACCCGGCGACGATCACGCCGAAGTCGCCACTTCCGATGTTATCATCGTGCCGCCTGAGTGCACCTCTTGGGACCGTGCTAAGCTCTAAACTGGAGCCGAGGCCCCAGGCTCTTCTCTTCAACATGACCAGCAGGAAGCAGAAGATGGAGGAGAAGAAGTACAAAAACGGATGACTGCACTCTCCCCTCACCCTCCATTTTATAGGCGACCCGAGGAAGGGAGCCGCTCCCTCAACGAGCAACCGCTGCCCTCCTCCACCACCCGCACCACACGCTTCCGTTACCTACCCCACGTGATGCATGCCACATACATGGCGGAGGATAAGGGCGTGGTGGGAAGAGTAAATTGGCAGTTTCCACCCCGTGCATTAAAGTCATTCACGAGCCCTTGTAAGAGCGGCCCCACCACGATTGGCTTTACACAATGCGCAGGGAAACCGGAAACTGGCCTGGATCCAAGGTTAATGAAGTAGCAAAGAAGATCTCAAGGTACCAGCCCCTTCCCCACCACTGACTATGCACATATGAGGACCTACCCCGACAACGCTAGGCAGCGCATTCGGGGCAGGCCCGGGGGCTTTTGTCGGTGCAACAAACCCTGGGTCTGTTGGCCGGACTATGCACAGGCACGGGGGCAAGTTTACAGCAGCAAGGACATGCCAAAGTACAAGAAACCAAGATTCCTAGAAGGACATCATGCAGATCAAGAGGACCAAGACCAACCTAGAGATGCAAGAAACCGCCAAGAGAATAGCCTCCCTTGTCGGGCAGGCGAGCCCGGCAAGGATGGGGTTACACTCGGAAGAAGACCTCCAAGACGCCCCGACAAGACCTTCCGGGCTCAAGGAGACGCAACCACCTCACCGAAACCACTTCATCACGACGCACGTCATCGATCAATGCGGTGTCAAGCCGCAAAGTGACTAAGTGGCAGCCATCTACCACATGTTGGCCTCTTTCTATAGGGAATACCCACAGATGACACCCGTCCTGCAACGTGTCAAGAAAGCAGGGGTGAAGCTGGAAAAATGGCCCAGCAAGGCTTGCCAAGCAAGCGACGACGTGACGTCAAGCGGCACATTTAATGCGCTCTGTCAGCCTGTAGAGTTAGGTATGATAACAATGTTTGTTATCTTATCAGTGCATAATGACTGATTTGCCACTGTGGTGACCCCTTAACCTATAAAAGGAGGCCCAAGGCAACCTTAGAATGGGTTGGACACTGGATTATAAAATCCACCCCTCATATTTCATACGCACGTAGCCTTTAGCCCCGAGGCAACCCTGCCAGGCAAACGGGCTACGATCACCACCATTTTTCCACAATAAATCCACCAAAGCAGGAGTAGGGTTTTACGCCTCAAGGCGGCCCGGACCTAGGTAAAATTGCCAGTGTGATCTCTTTCATGCTGCCCCATGCTTTCTTGCTCTTTGTGCAACGTTCCATCCCCCCTCGCAACTAGCAAGGGATCATTGGTCCCATAGGTGGCCGTGGTTTCCCGCGACAGCAGCCGCCCGTATTTTGAGGTTGTAGAGTGGAGGAAGTACGACAGCCTGCTGATGATTCCACGGTCTTCCAAGAATTGGCCCTAGGTCGTCGAACTCCTCCAACCATTCTACCGACCTTCTCAAATCGGTGCACAGAAACCACATGAATACTGATAGGGTCCACCCGGGAGAGCACACCAATTAAATTCATGTGAAGATTGTCTCCTACAAGAAGCCGAGTGTCTCTGCAATTTCATATGAATTAGTATTAAAACATGTATGTCATCATGTCTAAGTTGCTCTCAAGCATCACCTCGCCCGGTGTTGAGTAGTATTAATCGAGTACTAGCAGTCAGCTTCATATTCTGTAAATTTTTAACATGGGTAATAGTTGGTCCAATATTTATTTTTCTTGTTCCTTCTGTTTATAATTTACGATTTCTATGAAGTACCAATGTGATGATTGATACATTATTTTGTGGGATTAAATTTGCATACATGAAAAAAATACCGGCATATAAAGTATTCTTTGTTTTTGAAGTTCTACTTATAATGAGTACATAAGTTCAGTTTTTCATTTATATGCTATGCACACATGTCGTGTAACGTCTCGGATGTAACATTCCATATTTGTACCTCTAACTCTTGCCATTTTGTGACGCCCCAAGACCGGAGCTTCAGATGCCTTCCAGGGTTTCCGGGTTCCGTCGTGGGATTTGTTTGGTTCATTGCTTTCGTCTTTGCATCGTGTGCATTGTATCATGTCATCATGCCATCATGTCATTTCTTTTTCTTTGCTCAACCAAATAAAATCGGATGGATCTTCGGTCCATTAAAATCGAGGGATATTCACATGGTGAAATTCTCTTTATAACATATCTCCCAATATGTTTAGGGAGCTATTATAAATATTCCATTAATTTGGAATCATCGTAACACACGTGCAAAATAATTCCCATGTCTATTCCTCTTCGATTTTGACCTTCAAACCTTGTCAATATCTCTCATCTCTTTTCTCGAGGCTCCTCCTAAAACCTCAACATTTTTGGACACCTCTAATTCCTAGCCCTTGTTCAAACCATTTGAATTAAATTCAAATGATTTTGAATTAAATCCTTGCGATCATGCCTCCCCTATATTTCTGGGAACCAGCGCATTTTAGCGAGTCCGGGAATATTATTTGTGTGCGCTAATTCTTTCCCTATCCCTCTCTTTCTTTTCCGTTAAAGGAAATATGAGAGAGAGAGAGAGAGAGAAGAGAGATAGCCCAAGCCGGCCCAACCTCCAGCGCAGGCCCATTTGCCACTTAGGCCATCCAGCCGGCCCACCTAATCTGCTCTAACCCTAGCCCAACCCGCACTCTCCCTCGTCTCCTCCTCCTGGCGCAGCCAGCAGCCCCGCGCACATCTCCCCTCGAACCTCTTCCCGATCCCATCACTCTCCCTCCGCTGCCAGGAGTCCCTCGCTCGATCCCCACTTCTCTTCCTCGACCTTTCCTCCTGGCGCCGCCGCACAAAGGGGCCGAACCCTCGCACCTCGACCCGATTCCTTGCGCTCGATCCCCCCCACGATGACGGCGCTTTTCCCCCGGTGTGCCCCTTCTCCTCCTCCACCAGGAGCCTGCGGAGCCGCGCACCCATTCCATCCCCCTGCCCGTCGCCCCCTCTGCTCTACCCCGTCCCTGCGCCTCCTCCATGGCTTTCCTTCTTTGCCGCCATGGACGCGAGGGTCGAGCTCGCCACCCTGCCGCGTCGCCAAGGCCGCCGGGCACTGCAGCCTGCCGGGCCTCCCGTGCATCGTCCTCGCCGCTGAACCGTCTCCTCTCCTTCCTCCTCGCGCGTGTCTGCGACAAGCATCACCAGCAGCATGCCATGCGGCCGCGCGTCGGTCGTCGGACCTCGGCAAGCAGGACCCGGCCACCGGTGACCTGAAGGACGAGCAGGGCGCTCCATCACCATCTCCAGCAGCGCCTTCGCGCCTTTTCTTCCGCCTCCTACGCTGCCTGACGAGTTCCTGCCCGAACTCCCTGTTGACCTCTGTCTCAAGTCCAACGAGCAGCGCCTTTGGGTTTTTTTCGCCAAGTCCATCGAAGGCCCTCAATACCGTACTCCTTCATGCCGGCAAGACCGGTAAGCCAGACCCCGAAGGATCAACGACTTGTGGACCATGTACATCTACCGTCGCCGAAGACCCTTGTAGCACAAACGCCAAGTTCCACTACCGTCGACCCTCAAGACCAACAAGTACCACGACAACGCGTCATGTTCATCTACCACCGTCTTTGAAACCGCTAAGAACATCAAGTACCTATGACCGAAGAACGCCAAGTACCTCTCCGAAAAACAAACATGTACCACTACGTCCGGAGACCTCGAACCCGTCAAGTCCGACAACGATTGTGTACAACTACCGACAGCGTGCATGTTGCCAAGTACCCTCTCCGGATCGTCATGTTCGACTACCGATAAACATGTACCACTACCGTTGCCGAGATCACGAGAACCTCTACCATCGACCCTAGAGCATGAGAGAACGACTACTTCCACTATGAAAGTCCCGAGAACGTCTACTTCCCCTTCTTCGCTTCGAACTTGATCCGTTCCGATAATGCACGCTCTGAAAGGTATAACCGCCGAGACGACCTTCCGATAATGAATGCATGTTGTATGAGATGCTCATGTTCGAACCGTGTCCGAGTTGTCATTGCACGTTCCTCCTCGGTTGCCATGCCGTCGACCCACGGGAAACCCGGTATCCGGGATCACCCCACCATCCTCGCATGATCGGTTCATCCACACTTTCTCTTGCACCGACATCTCAATGAGTTGTCGGATCACCGGAATGTTCCCGTGGCACCATTTCCGTTGTAGTTGCCGTGGCACCCCTTTTGTTCCGCCATGGCGACCAAATGCTTCATAATGCTCTTGTCAAACTTTTAATAAAAATTGCATAAACTTGTTCATGTCATCCGCATCATGATTACAAAAATTAAAATGTTTAAAATGGTGTTTGTTTAATTTTTGCTTAATTGCCATGCTAAAATGCTTTATTTCATAACTAAATAACATGCCTAGATTTTATATGTAAATGGGGTGGGAAAATGCCTAGATTATCATGATGGCTTTACTTTGCATGTTTAACAACTCTAAAATTGTGTTTAGGGCAGAACAGTACCAAACCTAATATATGCATATGGGGATTTACCGGAATTGTTGATCGTTGCTTCCGGCCTCATTTAACCTTGACTAGATAGGTATTTTTACTTTGCTTCACCCTCTTGCCATGTTTAACAACATTTAATATTGTTGGGTACATAAACGAGATCGAACTAAATAACTTGTCGTGGTGTTTCGTCAATATGCAACTCGTTGCATATTGAGCTCCACTTAATTTGTAGGGTTGCTTGTGCACTTTGCCATGCCATGCTTCATTAAACCAGACATGCATCATACTTGATTGTGCATCATGCCATGTTCATGTCGTGGTTGTTTACTATGTTGTTTTCTTGTTTCCGGTGTTGCTTCTTCGGGTTGGTTCCGATTACGTCGTGTGTGTGAGGATCCGGTCGACTACGTCCGTTTGTCTTCTTCATGGACTCGTTCTTCTTCCTTGCGAGATCTCAGGCAAGATGACCATATCCTCGAAATCACTTCTATCTTTGCTTGCTAGTTGCTCGCTCTTTTGCTATGCCTATGCTGCGATACCTACCACTTGCTTATCATGCCTCCCATATTGTTGAACCAAGCCTCTAACCCACCTTGTCCTAGCAAACCGTTGTTTGGCTATGTTACCGCTTTGCTCAGCCCCTCTTATAGCTTTGTTAGTTGCAGGTGAAGATTGAAGTTTGTTCCTTGTTGGAACATGGAGATGTTGTTCCTTGTTGGAACATGTTTACTTGTTGGGATATCACAATATCTCTTATCTAATTAATGCATCTATATACTTGGTAAAGGGTGGAAGGCTCGGCCTTATGCCTGGTGTTTTGTTCCACTCTTGCCGCCCTAGTTTCCCTCATATCGGTGTTATGTTCCCAGATTTTGCGTTCCTTACCCGGTTGGGTTATAATAGGAACCCCTTGACAGTTCGCCTTGAATAAAACACCTCCAGCAAGGCCCAACATTGGTTTTACCATTCGCCAGCTAGCCTTTTCTTTCCCTTGGGTTCTGCAGACTCAAGGGACATCTTTATTTAAACCCCCGGGCCAGTGCTCCTCCGAGTGTTGGTCCAACCTGTCAGCTGCCGGTGGCCACCAAGGGCAACTCTGGGCTGGCCTACCGGAACCTTGGACAATCCGGTGTGCCCTGAGAAAGAGATATGTGCAGCTCCTATCGGGATTTGTCGGCACATTCGGGTGGCTTTGCTGGTCTTGTTTTACCATTGTCGAAATGTCTTGTAACCAGGATTCCGAGTCTGATCGGGTCTTCCCGCTAGAAGGAATATCCTTCGTTGACCGTGAGAGCTTGTGATGGGCTAAGTTGGGACACCCCTGCAGGGATTTGAACTTTCGAAAGCCGTGCCCACGGTTATGGGCAAATGAGAATTTGTTAATGTCCGGTTGTAGAAAACCTGAAATTTATCTTAATTAAAATACATCAACCGCATGTGTAACCGTGATGGTCTCTTCTCGGCGGGGTCCGGGAAGTGAACACGGTGTTGGAGTTATGGTTGACGTAGGTTGTTCTAGGATCACTTCTTGATCTTAGTTTTCTCGATCGTGCTTTTCCTTCTCTTCTCGCTCTCTTTTGCGTATATGTTAGCCACCAAATATGCTAGTCGCTGCTGCAGCTCCACCTCATACCTTTACCTTACCCATAAGCTTAAATAGTCTTGATCACGAGGGTGTAAGATTGCTGAGTCCTCGTGACTCACAGATACTTCCAAAACCAGCTTGCAGGTGCCGTTGAACCGTGCAGATGACGCAACCAAGCTCAAGGAGGAGCTCGATGAAGATCTTGTCCTTTGTGTTGTTTCGTTCTAGTTGATCAGTAGTGGAGTCCAGTCGGGACGATCGGGGATCTGTGTACCATTTGGGGTAGTCTTCTTTTATTTTGGTTTCGTAATTGGACCTTGATTGTATCTGATTGATGTAATGCCTTATTCATGTAATTGTGTGAAGTGGGATTGTGAGCCAACTATGTATCTTTTTCCCTTATGTATTACATGGGTTGTGTGAAGATTACCTCACTTGCGACATTGCTTTCAATGCGGTTATGCCTCTAAGTCGTGCTTCGACACGTGGGAGATATAGCCGCATCGAGGGCGTTACACATTTTCAGCAATGTTATATGAAATCATCCGTGGTTGGGTTTTCTCATTTTGCATTTTTGTTCATGTCATGCATTTCATCTCATGTCATCATGTGCATTTCATTTGCATTCGTGTCTGTCCCTTCCACCCGGTCATGTTCGTCATTTTCTCCGTTGTCTGTTTCGAAATCCGACACTCACACACGCACCCGTCGCTCCTCCTAGATCTTGTTTCATGAGCGGGAGAAAACGTTCACAAAATGAGCCGAGAGTTGACGAGTGGTCTTGGTACATCACTGGTTGACCGCCTGTCAAATTTCATTCCACTTGGAGGTCGTTTGATGCCCCAACGGTTAACCACGTTAACCGCCAGGCACCTCTCTCTTTGCAGCCCAACACCTCTCCACAACAGCCCACTAGCCATCTAAACCCCCTCCATGCTCTTTGCCGTCAGATCACGATCATGTGGGTGAAAAACGCTCTGAAGAACTCCTCTCCTAGCTCCGGGAATCTATATAAATACCTCCAGAGTCCAAATCTGAGAGGAAATCATCCATAACCCTAATGTTCCTCGAAAACTGCGCCACCCCAGCTTTTCCACTGCCGCCACATCAGCACGTGCTGCCGCCCAGCGCCGCTGCCCGCTAGGCCCGCATGGGGCCCATCCGGGCTCGAGACACCCCGCCGCAGACCGGATCCGCGCGCCGCCCATGCCCCTCGCTCCGCTGCCGCCAGAGTCCGCCGCCTCGCCCTCGCCCCCACCGAGCAGCCACCCTTCATAGGCGCCACCGCGCCGGCAAACAGCGCGCGTCGCCGCCCAGCCCCGTCGTCGCTGGATCCGGGGACCCCTCGCCTGGATCCGCCCGTCCCGCTCACCGCCAGCCATCTGCCGTCGTTCACCGCCGCGCGCCGCCGCAGCGGATCGGGAGGAGCCTGATCCAATCGCCTCGCCTGCCTCCTCGCACGTTGACCCGCCTCGTGGGCCGGACCAGCACTGCCCCCCCATGCGGCCCAGCTCTGCTCCACCAAGCCATCCCAAGTGGCCCACGGTGAGTGCCCCGCCTACTCACCGCTCTGGATGCGTTATAGCTATCCGTCGCTCAGATCCAAATTTGGCCAAGTTGTTGTTATTCAGTAGCATGTGTGCATGTTTGACCTGGCATAACTTTGTGCATCTTGCTCCTATTTAAGCATATGATATGTCAAAATGTTCATCTCTTGATCCTCTTCATTATGGTTGCATTTGCAGTCATGTTACTGTTCATATTGATGCCTTAATAATTGTTGCAAAAGTGCTAACTGATATAACCTGCTGAAAACATATGTAACATGTCATTTTGTATTTTTTTTAAAATTGGGTGATTTTCTTTTGAGCAACATGCCATCATGTTTTTGGAGCATAATCAAGCCATATTTGCAGTTGTGTAATTCATTTATCATTTTATGCCCTATGGTGACTAGCACAAGCTTGCAAAGTGGGCTACTTGCTATTTCTGTTTTCAGGCACTTGGTGATTTCGGCCATGTCTCAATTTGTTATATTATGATTACATGTTTAGTGGATGCTAGAATAAAATCTATGCATATTTTGGAGATGTCAAGTAAGCATGTTTTGGACTTCATGTTGTACTCTATCAAGCCATTCCCTTTTTTGTAATTATGGCCACCGTAGATTGTTATTACCATGCTCTCAAATTGCTAAATAATAATTCTGTCAGCCTATTAACAGCAAGTTCATTTTTGCCATGTGAATAGATAGTGTTATATGCATCCAGTGACCATGTTCTTGCCATGAGTAGCTGCACACATGCCTTATTGTTGTAGGTTGTATCCATATGCCATGATATGCGTTGTGGTTACTTAACCAAGCTTGTAAACATGCCTACTTAGTGCTGTTTTGAGCATGATGTTTTGCAATCTTGCCATGATGTTTTGAGCATGTTCTAGTTGTTTCTAGCAGTAGCTAAGTAATCATGTTTTGTAGTGCTCTAAATGTACTTCACTTCCATGTCTTTTGTTGTCATGTTGAGGTGACGTAGCATATTTTTATGTTGCAACTAAAGTGCCATGTTACTGTTAATCTCAGTTTTGCATTGTTATTGTTTTGCTCATCATTTGAGTTGTGTGCATTCGTTCCTCGTGATCTTTATATCAATTTCAACCGAAATCTTTCAATTATCCAGTGGAAGGCTTGGTTTACCAAGATAATGCCATGTTCAATGTTTCCCCTTCATGCATTGCACATCATATCTCGCAGCCCATTACATGTCTTGCATCATGTTGCTTGCGCATTGCACCATGATTGACTGTTGTTCTGATGTTTGTGTTCTTGCCTTGGGTAGAGCCGGGAGAAAAGTTCGTGAACAAGGACCCCGTCGAGAACGTTCATGAGGAGCAAGATTTCGTTCCCACCGAGGACATTTCAGGCAAGATGATCATTACCTCCGATATCACTTCTATCTTTGCTTGCTAGTTGTTCGTTCTATCGCTATGTCGTGCTACCTACCATTTTTTATATAGCCTCCCATGTTGCCATGAAAAGCCTCTAACACACCTTCCTAGGAACCCGTTGTTTGTCTATGTTACCGCTTTTGCTCAGCCCCTCGTATAGCATTGCTAGTTGCAGGTGCAGTGCAGGTTGTTTCGTGTTGGAACATGGATATGTTGGGATATCACAATATCGCTTATTATTGAATTAATGCATCTATATACTTGGCAAAGGGTGGAAGGCTTGGGCTTTTGCTCGGTGTTTTGTTCCACTCTTACCACCTTAGTTTCTGTCATACTAGTGTTATGTTCCTTGAGTTTGCATTCCTTACATAGTTGGGGTTTATGGGCCCCCCTTGACAGTTCGATTTGAATAAAACTCTTCCAGCAAGGCCCAAATTTGGTTTTAACATGTGCCTAATAACTACTAAAATTTGCGTATGGAGTAATTAACCCGAGGATTCTTAATCAAGAACCCGGGCCAGTGCTCCTCATGAGTGTTGGTCCAAACCGGGCAGCCCGCGGGGCTACCACGGGGAAACTCGAGTATTGGTTTTACTTATAGCTTGTCCCATCCGATCATGGCCTGAGACGAGATACGTGCAGCTACTATCAGGGTGTCGGCACGTCGGGAGGTCTTGCTGGTTTTGTTTTACCATTATCGAAATGTCTTGTGAACCGGGATTCTGAGCTTGATTGGTTTGCCCCTGAAGGAGGTTTTTCCTCCGTTCATCGTGAGAGATTGTCATGGGCTAAGATGGGACACCCCTGCAGGGTTTAAACTTTTCGAGAGCTGTGCCCGCGGTTATGTGGCAGATGGGAGTTTTTAATATCTGGTTGTAGTGAACTTGAAAATAATCTCACTAAAACACACCAACCACGTGCGTAACCGTGTTGGTCTCTTTTTAGACGATGTTTGGGAAAAAGAATACGGTGGGGTCATGTTTGAACATAAGTAGTTTAGGATCACTTCTTTACTATTACTAGATTGTGACCGTTTGCATAACCTCTCACCTTGTACTTGTTTTCATAATTCAGCCACCATACAAATGCTTAGTGCTTGCTGCAACTTCACCACTTAACCATGCCATACCTATTTAAGCTTTGATAGTCTTGACATCATGGGTAATAGGATCGTGGAGCCCCTGTGGCTCATAGATTACTTTGAACACAGTTGCAGGTACCGTTGAGCTAGATGCAGGAGATGCCACTTAGCTCCAGTGGGAGTTTGACGAAGACCATGGTCGTTACTATGTTACTTATCCGGACGATCAGTAGAGGACCAAGTCGGAGTATCTGGGGAGAGTAGAGGATCGTGGTCGTATTCTATCTATTCACTCGGTTGTATGTATTTGTATGCCACCTTGCTACGCCTCCGAAATATGGTTGTGCCCCAATCATGAGTACATCACGTGATTGGGATAGAATTGCATCTTGGTCATTACAAGTTGGTATCCAGAGCCATACCGACTATAGGAGTCTTTGCTGGATCGAACCGCTGACGAGTCTAGATGAAAATTGTTTTGATTCTTAGGTATATCAGAGAGTAGGAATTATTTTTACTCCTTATCCCTTCGTCGCTCTGGTAAGGACTTGCGACGTAGGTGTTTTCCTCACTCTTCTATCCATTTTCACTAAAAAAATTAGCATCATGCGGGTATTGTGGATTGTCCCGATATCTTTGTGAAGGGGATTCTGTCTTGGTGCCTCCTAGCATTTAGTGGTTGTGGCAGTGTCCCGGGGAGTTGAGCTCCAAGGTGTTTTTGTCGCAGTGTTTATCGTTTCAGTTACGGAATACCAGAGGACGCCTACATCGAAAACGCTTCTATACCCTTTATGGTGAGAGTAGTTTGACGACACCCAGTACTAGGGAGAGTGATCAGATGTAATGCCACAACTAGTATATCAGATGTTTTCGAAGGTTTGAGGTACAAAATTTTAGAAGGTTTCTTGGTTATGTGTTGAACGATGGATACAGTTGTAGCATAGGGCTTGTTAGTTGTGTGAGATATTTGTGCCTCCCTGTATCTCCAACACTGGATTGGATAACCAGAAAGTTTTGGGAGTTAATAGGTGGGAATTCAAATAGCTCTAAGTTATCTTTTTCTCAAATATTTGTTACGAGATTAGGGAATCTTTATCATGTATTTGTTCAAGTTGTGGTGTTGTTGTTTTATTCATCTAGCTTGTTCAAAGTGGCTTCCCATTCAAATACTCATATCATATTAACTCTGGAATGCATTCATTCAATCTTTTTGTTCGGATGCTTATTGTGAAGACTTCATTTCACATGTGTATCCGTTGATTCAGCTTGTCTATCATTTCAATGGTGGTTCTAAAGGATGTCATATTCTTCAGGATGGCTCCCCCAACGCATCTGCATCCGGAATGTACCAATGGAGAGCAGTCGAACCCTCCACCTCCGCCACATCCTTCACCTCCGGAGGCATGGCAAGCAATGATAGAAGCCACCAATGCCAATACTCAGATGCTTCTTCAACAATTACTAGAGCGCATCCAAGGCCAAGGTAACCAGGGTCAAGGGCAATTCAAGAATCAGCCTCAGTTGGCCACACTCAATCAGTTCCTCGCAAATCAGCCGAAGACGTTCAATGCTTGTGTTGAGGCCATGGACGCTAATGATTGGCTCGTGGACATCAACAATCATATCAAGTGCAGCAATGTCAGACCTGAGGACTACGTCAAGTTCGCTTCCTTCTAGCTCAAGCACCAAGCAGCTGATTGGTATCTGTATTACAAAGATTCCAGAGGGGGTCGAGTGACCAGCTGGACCGACTTCTGCTGGGATTTTGGAGCTCATCACATTCCAATAAGTGTTGTTGAGAGCACACGTGAGAAATTCCGCAACCTCAAGCAAGGAAGCATGTCCATGTATCAATATAACATCAAGTTTCAGAATCTGGCTCGCTACGCAAGGCAAGACGTTCCAGATGAGAAGAGTATGATCTACTACTTCAGGGTGGCCTCAGAGAGGACCTTCAGTTAGCTCTCATTCTCGTGGAGCATACTCAGTTCAATCAGTTCTATAACATGGCTCTAAAACAAGAAGCGGCTCAACTCAAGTGTGAAGCTTCCAAGAAGAGACTCGAGGATGCAGTCCAATCTTCTTCTTCCTCTCAAGTGGTCTCAAATCAACATAAGTTCTGGCTTCCTCCACCTCCTCCGTTTCATCCACCCTATCAATAGAAGCAGTAAGGTGGTCATGGATCTTCCCACCCACCAACCCAAGCTATCAGAACAAGTCTCAGTCTCAGGCTCCAAGACTAGGCGGTCCTGCTCCTCCGCCTTGCACAGCTTCGGAGGTCACTTGTAACAAATGTGGTCTGAAGGGTCACTATTCTAACAAGTGCTTCAACCAGAGGCGCCTTTCGCCTCCTCCTCCTCTTAGGTCAGCAAGCAATGCAGTTGTTAAGCACAATCCCATGTCTGCAAGGGTGAACACGATGAATTTAGTTCAAGCAGAGGATTCTTCAGAAGTGATCATGGGTAATCTCCCAGTTAATGATATTCCTGCAAAAGTATTGTTTCATTCTATTGCATTGCATTGTTTCATGTCATATCCATTTGCATCCAAGCATAATTTTCACACATAGGCCTTAACAAGAGCATTGCAAGTTGTTTCTCCGGCTAAGCGTTTGAGCTCTAGTTTGTTGGTTCCGAATATCGGTATGAAGTTGGGTAACTATTCGTTTCTAGCTTCTCCAATAATTCTCGGCAATTCAGATATTGACCTCATTCTTGGCATGGATTGGCTTTCTAAGCACAATGCTTTTTCTCGATTGTGCTGAAAAGGAGATTAAATTGGCTCACCCTTCTAAAGATGTCATTATCTTTGCGGCTCGTGATGACACCATTCGGTTGTTCTCTCTCAAGAGAAAGGAGAGATCAACACTATTTCTCAGATTCCAGTTGTTTGTGAGTATCAAGATGTCTTTCCAGAAGAGCTTCTGGGTATGCCTCCTCACCGGCCAGTCGAGTTTGCCATTCACCTTGAGCCCGAAACAGATCCCGTTTGCAAGCACCCCTACAAGCTTGGGCCAGAAGAGTTGAAAAAATTGAAGAAACAATGCCATGAACAAGAACATCTGGGTTTGATCAGACCAGGTCCTTCTCCTTGGGGATGTGGTGTTCTTTTTGTCGAGAAGAAAGATGGCAGGGAACGACTTTGCGTTGATTACCACTCATTGAACAAGAAGACGATCAAGAACAAATACCCACTCCCCAACATCAATGAATTGTTCGAGCAACTCAAAGGTGCAGAGGTGTTTTCCAAGCTAGACCTCCATATGGGGTATCACCAGATTCACATTCGTGAAGAAGATATCCCAAAGACATCATTCAGAAAGAGCTTTGGCTCTTATGAGTATAATGTCATGTCTTTCGGGCTTGCAAATGCCCCTCCAACCTTCTCGAGGATGATGGACTTCATCTTCAACGCCTACACCATTGAATTTGTCCTGGTGTACCTCGATGAAATCCTGGTTTTCTCCAAGAATAAAAAGGATCATGCCAAGCATTTGCAATTGGTGCTCGACAAGCTCAGAGAGTATCAATTCTATGCAAAGTTCTCTAAATGCGAATTTTGACTTGGTGAAGTTCTTTATGTTGGTCACATCATCTCTGCCAAGGGCATTTCTGTCAATCCGGAAAAGGTTTCTAGGATTATAAACTGGGAGCCTACTCAGAACGTCAAGAAGTTTCGCAACTTCCTCAGGCTTGCAAGCTATTCCAGAAGGTTTGTGGGAAACTTCTCAAAAATTGCTAAGCCTCTCCCCAACCTCGTCCAGAAGAACGTCAAATACTCCTGGACTCCTGAGTGTGACATGGATTTCAATACTCTCAAAGAGAAACTCATCACAGCTCCGGTCCTAACTCCTATTGATGAGTCCAAGCCCTACCAAGTATTTTGTGATGCTTCATTGCAAGGTCTCAGTGCTGTGCTGATGCAAGAAAGGAATGTTGTGTCCTATACTTCTCGTCAGTTGAAGCCAAACGAGAAGAACTACCCCACTCATGATCTTGAGTTGGCCGCAGTTGTGCACGCATTCGTCACATGGAGACATCTCTTATTGGGCAGGCAGGTGGCCATTTTCACCGATCACAAGAGCCTCAAATATATCTTCACTCAGCCCAACCTCAACATCCGACAGACTCGATGGATCGAAATGATCCAAGAGTACAATCCAAGCATTGAGTATACTCCAGAAAAGGCTAAGGTGATTGGAGATGCATTTAGCAGAAAGGCATATTGGAACAGCTTAATTCTCAAGCCATTCCAACCAGATCTTTGTGAAGCTTTCCGCAAGCTCAACCTCCAAGTTGTTCCTCAAGGTTTTCTTGCCAACCTTCAAGTCACTCCAACTTTTGAAGATCAAATTCGTGAGGGACAACTCCTTGATACCATGGTGAACAAGGTGAAAGATGGTGTTGCCAAGGGCCTTTCCAAATACAAGTGCTATCACATTAATGATAGAGACACTTTGTTCTTTGAGGACAAGATTGTGGTTCCAAAAGGTGACCTTAGCAAGGTCATAATGAATGAAGCTCATAATTCTCTTCTTTCCATCCATCCAGGCAGTTCGAAGATGTACCGTGACCTCAAGCAGTCTTATTGGTTGACTTGCATGAAGCAGGAAATTGCCCAATTCATGAATGAGTGTGATGTCTGCCGCAGGGTAAAACCAGAACATCAGCGACCAGCTGGACTTCTCCAACCTCTACCTATTCCCGAGTGGAATTTTGATCATATCGAAATGGAATTTTTCACCGGCTTTCCCAAGTCCAAGCGAGGGAATGATGCTATCTTCGTTGTCATTGACAAGCTTACAAAAGTGACTCATTTCCTTGCAGTCAAAGAATCTATCAAAACAGCTCATTTGGCAGAGCTATAGACTTCCAGGATAGTTTGGTTGCATGGGATTCCTCAATTGATCTCCTCAGATCGCAGAAGCATCTTCACTTCCAAGTTCTGGGACTCCTTCCAAAAGGCCATGGGCACAAGCATTAGTTTCAGCACGTCCCTTCATCCTCAAACAAGTGGCCAAGTTGAAAGAGTCAATCAAATCCTTGAAGATATCCTAGAAGCTTGTGTCATCTCTTTTGGTATGAAGTGGGATGTTTGCCTTCCGTATGCTGAGTTCTCCTACAACAACAGCTACCAAGCAAGCTCGGGCAAGGCCCCTTTCAAAATTATATATGGCAGAAAGTGACGTACTCCTCTCATCTGGTCCGAAACCGGCAAGCGCCAACTCATTGGAAATGACTTAATCACAGAAGCTGAAGATATGTGTAAAGTCATCCATGAAAATCTCAAAGCCGTGCAATTAAGCGAGAAGAGTTACTATGATAGCAACCACCGTCACTTGGCTTTCGAGATTGGAGACCATGTTGTCGGCGTTCTGGGAACGGGGGTCCCCAGACTTGCCTGCCTGCGGCCTGCGGCGTGGCTCAAAGGGGGGCCCAGCACGGCCCATCTTCACCAACACAGACCCAAGACCCTCGCGAGGGGCCAAGCCTCGCGGGGCGGACGACACGGAGCTTCCTCAGGCATGGCCTCATCAGGCTGGCTCGCAAGGAGGCGGAGAGATCAAGGCGGGGTACCTCACGAGGTGCCCGTGACGCAAGTCGTGACAACCAAAGGCGCCAGGCGGGTCCCAGCCCGCGCAGTGTCCTCCTTTCCTCTTTGGTGCAAAGGGAGCAAGCGCAACCGCGGAGTACCGAGGCATCAGGCAAAGGTTGCCATTTCGGTGCAACAAGACCAAGACCAGGAGGACTGCAAGACGGAGGTCATTGTGGAGTCCAAGACGGCATCACCACCAGAGCTTTGTGCATGCGAAGACTACTTTTGTCAGGATAGCTAGTACTAGCTGTCCCCCTTCAAATTAGCCCGCCATTGTTGGCTCCCTTCCCGCTCGATATTTGGGAAGAGGACCAGGGCCTCTAAAAATAGGACCAGCCGCCCCCAGGGGAGAGGGGCATCAACAATCGGAGATAGAGAGAGAGAAGGGTGACTGAACTCCTCCCAGCAGTTCATTGCCCCAGCCAAGAGCAGACCCTCGCGAGGCTGTTCTTCCTTGTATTGTTCATCATCATCAGCCCAAGAGGCAATCCACCACACCACACACTGGAGTAGGGTATTACACCACAACGGTGGCCCGAACCAGTATAAACCCTATGTCATTCATGTTGTTCTTTCCATAGCTTAGATCGTAGCGAGGCGGAGGGGTGCAAGTAGGTAGGAGGCGGAATCTCCGCGCGCACCCCAGTGTTCGAACCTCAAGGGTCTGCCGGAACCCGAAATCCGACATTTGGCATGCCAGGTAGGGGTGCACCAGAGTTTTCTCTTTCGCCACCGCCTGCCTCGCGATGAGTAGCGCGTCGCCCGCTCCGGCCGCCGGCACCAGCACGGGAGTCAGGGAGCTCCGAGCCCTGGCCCCAGCCCTGCAACGGGTACGGTGGCCGGACAAGTTTAGGCCAACGACGCCGCCGCGCTACGGCGGCGCGACAGATCCGCTGGCCTTCTTGTCGGCGAGCGAGGAGGCCCCCCTCGAAGCTGGAGGTGACGATGGGGTCATGGCCAACTAGCTCCCCATGGCCCTCACCGGCGCTCCGCGCCCATGGCTGCTCCACCTGCCGGCAACCTCCGTGGCCTCTTAGGAAGAGCCCCGCAACCTCTTCCTCGCCCATCACGCTACACCAACACCCCCGGTCGTCGTGGCCCTCCTGGGCGGCTCACAGGCGCCGCCTACAAGTAACCACGTCAAGTCGTTCATCCGCCGGGTCAGCGCCGCTTCCACGCGGCGGGGGGCTCTCCCGGACCGGGCGGCGTCCAAGGCCGGCCTGACCTTCAGCTCGGAGGACCACCCCTCCAACTCGGCCTGCTCGGGTGCGCTCCCCATGTTGTGCGCCCCCACCATCTGCCAGGTGGCCGTCACCAGAACTCTCATCGATGGCGATGCGGGCCTCAGCATGCTCTCGGTCGAGGCCTTCAACCTCCTCTTCATACCCCTGGAACGGCTGCAACCCAGCCGACCCTTCTCAGGCGTTGGGGGTGGATCATCCAGCTCCTTGGGACAGATCCGGCTCCCAGTAACCTTCGGCACCTACAACAAATTCCGCACGGAGCTCGTCGACTTCGACATCGCCCCCATCGGCCTCCCCTACAATGCCATCCTCGGCTACCCAGTGCTGGCCCAGTTCATGGCCGCGACGCACCCAGCGTACAACCTCATGAAGATGCCCGGGAGCAGCGGTGTCCTCACCATGCACGGGGACACCGGAGATGCGCTGCGGGTACTCAAGCTCGCCTTCAAGACGGCGGCGTCGGCACAGCCCGCCGGCTTGGAGACCCCCGAGCCCAAGGGGGCTGCACCCACCAAGAAGAAACAGTTGTTCACCCAAGACAAGGCAAAAACCAAGCAAATACCCATCGATGAGGACGGGTCCACCAACGCCACTTTCACCATAGGCGCCAACCTCAAACGCGAGCAGGAGGAGGCCCTGGTCGGGTTCCTGCGCGCAAACAAGAAGGTATTCGCTTGGGAGCCTGATCAGTTGGCAGGGATCCCTAGTAGTGTAATTGAGCATCACCTCAACGTGTGCCCCAATGTGCGCCCTGTGAAGCAGAAGGCCAGGCGGCAGTCCATAGAAAAGCAGGCCTTTATCGTCCAAGAGACCCGCAAATTAGAAGCCGCTGGGGTCATTCGCAAGGTCCGATACCCGGATTGGTTGGGCAACCCTGTCGTTGTGCCAAAGAAGGGAGGGAAAGAGCGCATGTGTGTCGACTTCACCAACCTCAACAAAGCGTGCCAGCAAGATCCGTTCCCGCTCCTCCGCATCGACCAGATCGTTGATTCCACCGCGGAATGCGACCTGCTATGCTTCTTGGATACCTTCTCTGGGTATCACCAGATCAAGATGGCGGTAGAAGACGTCGAAAAGACAGCCTTCCTAACCCCGTGTGGGGTGTACTGCTACACATGCATGCCATTCGGGCTGCATAACGCAGGGGCGACCTTTCAGCGGCTGATGCACATCACCTTGGGCCCGCAGCTCGGGAAGAATGTTGAAGCTTACGTCGATGACATTGTGGTAAAGTCTCGGGAGGCCAGGACCCTGATACAAGACCTGGAGGAAACCTTCACGAGCGTCAACGCAGTGAACCTACGGCTCAACCCAGAGAAGTGTGTGTTCGGAGTCCCTCGGGCAAGCTCTTGGGTTTCCTTGTGTCCCACCTAGGCATCGAGGCTAACCCGGAAAAGGTCAAGGCGGTGGAAGACATGAGCCCGCCAAAGACCCTCAGAGAAACGCAGAAGCTCACTGGGCGCGTGACCGCGCTAGGGCGCTTCATCTCCAAGTTGGGGGAACGAGCGCTGCCCTTCTTCCAGCTAATGAAGAAAAGGGGGCCCTTTTAGTGGACTGAAGAGGCCGACAAGGCGTTCCAGGATCTCAAGAGATACCTGACCAGCCCACCGGTCATGGTGGCTCCGCGCCCTCAAGAGCCCCTGGTCCTTTACCTCGCCGCCACTCCCTACTCCGCCAGCGCGGCCCTGGTGGCAGTTAGAGAGGAGCGTCGAATCAGAATCGCAGCAGAAGCCCGGGACAAGGCAAAACAGGAACAAGGAAGGCCCATAGGAACCACCACCGCGGCTGAGGAGGATCATCCGCCGCAGAGGAGTGCACCGGAGGTGGAAGAGGCCCCTCTCCCAGATGGCCAGCCTCAGGAGGCCTCATCGCCTCAAGAGGCGCCACGGTCTCCGAAGGGAGCCGCCAGCACTGACACACCCAACCTCGTTGAGCACCCGGTGTACTTCGTCAGCACGGTGTTGTGGGATGCGAGGGCGCGGTACCCCATGCCTTAGAAACTCCTCCTCGCGCTACTGGTGGCCTCGCGCAACCTGCGGCACTATTTTTAGGGTCACCCCATCAAGGTCGTCTCGTCATACCCCCTGGAGAGAGTGCTCAGGAGCCCTAACTCAGCTGGAAGGGTCGCTGAATGGAACATAGAACTGCAAGCATTTCAGCTTGAATTCAGCATGACCAGAGTCATCAAGGGAGCAGCGTTGGCGGATTTTGTGGCAGAATGGACGGAGGCACCAGGCCTCAAGGCCGGCGAGGATCGGTCCCTCTCCCCAGGAAGCGAGGCGCCAGAAGGCTGGGTCATGTATTTCGATGGGGCATTCTCCAGGCATGGCGCAGGGGCTGGGGCGGTGCTTATATCGCCCACTCAGGACAAGCTCTACTACGCTGTGCAGCTCTGTTTCCAGCAAGGTGAAAAGGTCTCCAACAGCATAGCAGAGTATGAAGGTTTAATAGCGGGCTTGAAGGCCGCAGCTGCCCTGGGGGTGAAACGCCTCACCATCAAGGGCGATTCGCAGCTCCTTGTCAATTTCTCCAACAAGGTGTACGAGCCGAAAGATGACCACATGGAAGCCTACCTTGCGGAGGTCCGCAGGATGGAGAAGCAGTTCTGGGGGTTGGAGTTGTAGCATGTGCCCCGTGGCACCAATCAGGAGGCCGACGACATCGCCAAACGGGCGTCCAGGCGGTTACCTCAGGAGCCTGGCGTTTTCGAGGAGCGGCTCTTCAAGCCCTCAGCCCTGCCGTCATTGTCAAACACGGCTCAGCCTCGGGAGGAGCTCCCCCAACCACCTACCTCAGGAGCTCCGGCCTGTGGCCCGGCCTCAGGAGCACGCCTGCTCCTGACGATGGAACCTCAGGAGAGATGCTGGATCACGGAGCTCCGGAGTTACTTAACACAAGGGACCCTGCCGGAGAAGGAGGAGGAAGCAGAGCGAGTGGCACGCCAGGCCACAGCATACTGCATCAAGGATGGAGAGCTCTACCGGAAGCGACCAAATGATGTGTCCCTCCGCTGCATCTCCAGGGAGCAAGGGAAGGAACTGCTGGAAGATATACACGGCGGAGACTGTGGACATCATTCATCATCACGGACCCTCGTCGGCAAGGCGTTCCGCAGTGGGTTTTATTGGCCCACCGCACTCAACGACGCCGTCGAACTAGTGAAAGCTTGTGAGGCCTGCTAGTTCCACGCCAAGCGGATCCATCAGCCAGCAGGAGGCCTGCAGACTATACCCCTTTCATGGCCGTTCGCAGTCTGGGGGCTGGACATCTTGGGCCCGTTTCCTTGGGCACCTAGGGGCTACCGCTACCTCTACGTCGTCGTGGACAAGTTCACCAAGTGGGCTGAAGTAGAGGCTGTCCGCACCATTCCCGCGTTTCCGCGGTCAAGTTCATCAAGGGCATCGTGAGCCGGTTCGGGGTGCCGAACCGCATCATCACGAACAACGGTTCGCAGTTCACCAGTAACCTCCTCAAAACATACTGTGCTAACCTTGGAACGCAGATATGCTACGCTTTGGTGGCGCACCCCCGAAACAACGGCCAGGCCGAGCGAGCCAACGCAGAGGTCCTGAGGGGCCTCAAGACCAGGACGTTCAAGAAGAAGCTGGAGGCATGCGGTAGAGGTTGGTACGACGAGCTTCAGTCCGTGTTGTGGTCCATCCGCACAACCACGACCAAGCCGACTGGAGAGACCCCGTTCTTCCTGGTCTACAGAGCCGAAGCGGTCCTCCCTCACGAGGTCAGACGTCGCTCTGCGCGGGTCCTGGCGTTCGACGAGGCGCAGCAGGACGTCATGCGGGGGATGGACCTCGTGCTGGGGAAGGAATGTCGCCGAGAAGCCGCGCTGCGAGCGGCGAGGTACCAACAGGCACTGCGGTGATATCACTGCCGCAACATCCGCCCCAGAACTCTCGAGGTAGGAGACCTCGTGCTCAGGCGGGTTCTCTCCAGGGAGGGGCTGCACAAGGTCTCTCCCATGTGGAAGGGCCCGTTCAAAGTTGTTCATGTTTCCAGGCCCGGCTCCGCGCGCTTGGAGACTCAGGAGGGGGTGCCGGTCGAGAACGCATGGAACATCCAGCACCTCCGGAGGTTCTACCCCTAAAAAGGCCCAAAGCCTATGAAGAAGGCGAATGCCTGTGAAGCTGTCGCGTTTTGGAAAAGGCCCAGAGCTTGTGAAGAAGGCGAATGCCTGTGAAGCTGTCGCGTTTTGGAAAAGGCCCAGAGCCTGTGAAGAAGGCGAATGCCTGTGAAGCTGTCGCGTTTTGGAAAAGGCCCAGAGCCTGTGAAGAAGGCGAATGCCTGTGAAGCTATCGCGTTTTGGAAATGGCCCAGAGCCTGTGAAGAAGGCGAATGCCTGTGAAGCTGTCGCGTTTTGGAAAAGGCCCGGAGCCTGTGAAGAAGGCCAACGCCTGTGAAGCTCACCGCCCGTGACACTCTCACGTAATAATGAGTTGGGGCTGTACACGCCCCGGAGTCTCAGGAGCGCCGGCCTCAGGCCCTGGGGCTCCCTCCCACGCCCAGTGGCAGCACTTAGCTCCGCGCTGGTGAGAAGACGTCGAAGACTAGATTAGGTGCCAGACGCGGCTTTTCATTTGCTTTCCGCAGTTGGCTTGTTCGTTCTCATTCGAAGTTTTATTGAAGTTGTTGCCGTCTTTGGCTTGTGGTTCTTCGACTTTTCACTCTCCTGCCTCGATTTCTCTTATGCAAGGCCTCGCGAGGGGGGGACTGCCGAGCGCCCTCGCGAGTGTTCCCGTCCTAGTCGTTCAAGGGGTTCGCGACCTGGATCCATTACAGGAGTACCCCTCCAGTGCGTGCCCCACGGGCATCGCGACACGAACATAGGGCCTGGGTCGGTCCCCCCCCCCACGGCTGGGGCCGGGAACTATCCACATGCGGGCACGTAGCCGGAAGGCACGATAACGGAAGCAAAACGATGATTAACAGCAACAACCCAAACACGCCCCCGCGGGGCTCCACACTACTGTCTTTTTTACGCAGGAAAAAAGGAAAAGAAAGAACAGATCAGGCGCAGCTTGCCTCACACTGGCCTGCAGGGAAGACTCGAGCTACCTTCGGGGCTCAGGCAGACTCCCTCTCGCGCTTCACCGGGGCGCGACGGCAGGCGGACACGCTACCACCTCCCAAGCAGATGCGACGGTGTGGAGGCTGACCGCGGCCACCGCTGGAAGAGTCGCCGCCTGAAGAAGAACCGGAGAAGCTTGGGGAACCCCGAGCACCGCCAGTCACGCGAGCGCTGTCTTCTCCATCGTCGCTGGAGCTGGGCTCCCGGCCGCGGTTGTCGTCCTCGAGCAGCACTCTGCGCGGCGACCATCTTCCCCAAACACCCTCACGTAGAGGGTGGCATCACCGTCAAACTTGAAGTGCAGGGTGCAACGACGGCTCAGGCCACGCGCGCGGGCAAACGTCTGCTAACCGCGGGATTAACTTGAAGGGCGCGTGCCGTTCCGTACTTACGACCCGCGAAGGCCAGCCGTCGGCCTCCACGATCGCAGGTAATCATGACCCGCTTTGCATGCAGGGACTTTTCCAATCCGTGCAGTTGCCGAGGCGCCATGGGGAAGTGGAGACACCCACGTCCAATCAACCGCCACGCGGCGCCCAAGGCCGCAGGCTGTTAGGGCCCGTGGCGCTTCGCTCTTGCCCTTCCGCCTCCCTGCACAGCCAAGTCCGGGCGCGCCTCGGGCCCGGGGGCTACTGTCGGCGTTCTGGGAATGGGGGTCCCCAGACTTGCCTGCCTGCGGCCTGCGGCGTGGCTCAAAGGGGGGCCCAGCACGGCCCATCTTCACCAACACAGACCCAAGACCCTCGCGAGGGGCCAAGCCTCGCGGGGCGGACGATGGGGAGCTTCCTCAGGCACGGCCTCATCAGGCTAGCTCGCGAGGAGGCGGAGAGATCAAGGCAGGGTACCTCATGAGGTGCCCGTGACACAAGGCGTGACGACCAAAGGCACTAGGCGGGTGCCAGCCCGCGCAGCGTCCTCCTTTCCTCTTTGGTGCAAAGGGAGCAAGTGCAGCCGCGGAGTACCGAGGCATCAGGCAAAGGTTGCCATTTCGATGCAACAAGACCAAGACCAGGAGGACTGCAAGACGGAGGTCATTGTGGATCCCAATACGGCGTCACCACCAGAGCTTTGTGGAGGCGAAGACTACTTTTGTCAGGATAGCTAGTACTAGCTGCCCCCCTTCAAATTAGCCCGCCATTGTTGGCTCCCTTCCCGCTCGATATTTGGGAAGAGGACCAGGGCCTCTATAAATAGGACCAGCCGCCCCCAGGGGAGAGGGGCATCAACAATCGGAGAGAGAGAGAGAAGGGTGACTGAACTCCTCCCAGCAGTTCATCGCCCCAGCCAAGAGCAGACCCTCGCGAGGCTGTTCTTCCTTGTATTGTTCATCATCATCAGCCCAAGAGGCAATCCACCACACCACACACTAGAGTAGGGTATTACACCACAATGGTGGCCCGAACCAGTATAAACCATGTGTCATTCGTGTTGTTCTTTCCATAGCTTAGATCTTAGCGAGGTGGAGGGGTGCAAGTAGGTAGGAGGTGAAATCTCTGCGCGCACCCCAGTGTTCAAACCTCAAGGGTCTTCCGGAACCCGAAATCCGACACATGTCTATCTCCGAGTTTCTCCTATCAAAGGCACTCTACGCTTTGGTATCAAAGGGAAGCTTCCCCCAAGATATTCGAGTCCTTTCAAAATTGTGGGTAAAAGAGGTGACCTTGCATATCGGCTTGAGCTCCCACCCAACTTCTCATATGTGCATGATGCGTTTCATGTGTGACAACTTCACAAGTGCTTCAAGACACCCGAGCGCACAATAAACTTCGAAGAGATTGACCTCCAAGAGGACTTGTGTTATCCTGAGTATCCCGTTGCTATTCTTGAAGAAACCAAGTGCAAAACTCGCAACAAGTCGATCAAGTTCCTGAAAGTTAAGTGGTCTCACCATTCTGACCAAGAAGCTACTTGGGAGCACGAGGATCACCTCCGTTTCGAATCTATGGAGTTCCTTGAGTCCTAGACCTCGGGATGAGATCCTCTTTTAGTGGTGGAGAGTTGTAACGTCCTGGATGTAACATTCCATATTTGTACCTCTAACTCTTGCAATTTTCGGCAATGTTATATGAAATCATCCGTGGTTGGGTTTTCTCATTTTGCATTTTTGTTCATGTCATGCATTTCATCTCAAGTCATCATGTGCATTATATTTGCATTCATGTCCGTCACTTTGCACCTCATCGTGTTCATCATTTTCTCTATTGTCCGGTTTGAAATCCGACACTCACACGCGCACCCGTCGCACCTCATAGATCTTGTTTCTTGATCAGGAGAAAAATGTTCTCAGAATGAGCAGAGAGTTGACGAGTGGTCTTGGTACATCACCGCGTTATCCGCTGGACACCTATCTCTTTGCAACCCAACACCTCTCCACAACAACCCACTTGCCATCAAAACCCCCTCCATGCTCTTTGCCATCGGATCACGATCGTGTGGGCGAAAACCGCTCTGAAGAACTCCTCTCGTAGCTCCCGGAATCTATATAAACACCTCCCCCATCGAAATCTGAGAGGAAATCATCCATAACCATAATCTTCCTTGAAAACCGCGCCACCCCAGCCTCTCCACTGCCACCACATCAGCGAGTGCGGCCGGTCAGAGCCGCGACCTACCAGGCCCGCGTGGGGCCCGTCCGGGCGCGAGACACCCCGCTGCTGACTGGATCCACGCGCCGCCAGTGCCCCTCACGTTGCCGTCGGAGTCCGCCGCCTCACCCCATTCCTCGCGCCACCACCTCAACTACGCCGCCGCCTCGCCCTCGTCGGCACAGCGCCGGAGCGTTGCTCTACCATTGCCACCGAGCCGTCACCCGCTGTCCGCACCACCGCACTGCCTCCTTCGTGCCGGCAAACGCTGCGCGTCACCGCTCGACCCCGTCATCGCCAGATCCTGGGACCCCTCGCCCGAATCCGCCCGTCCCGCTCACCGCCGGTTGTCCTCCGATGTTCGTCTCTGTGCGTTGCCGTAACAGATCGGGAGGAGCCTATTCCTGCTGCCTTGCCCGCCTCCTCGCACGTCGACCCGCCTCGTGGGCCGGCCCAGCTCTGCCCCTCCCCCACACGCGGTCCTTCTCCACTCCACCGAGCCGGCCCAAGTGGCCCATAGTGAGCGCCCGCCTATTCCCCGCTCTGAGCGCATTATAGCTATCCGTCGCTCAGATCCAAATTTGGCTAAGTTCCTGTTATTCAGCAGCATGTGTGCATGTTTGACCTGCCATAACTTTGTGCATGCTTCTCCGATTTGAGTGTATGATATGTCAAAATGTTCATCTCTTGATGCTCTTCAGTAGGTTGTATTTGCATTCAAGTTACTTTTCATATTGTTGCATTAATCATCGTTGCAAAAGTGCTAACTGATATAACTTGCTGAAAACTATTCTAGCATGACATTTTGTTTTTTTCAAAGCATTTTGTGTGATTTTCCTTTGAGCAACATGCCAAAATGTTTTAGGAGCATAATCATGCCATCTTTGCATTTGTGTAATTCATTTATCATTATATGCCCTATGGTGACAAGCACAAGCTCGCATAGTGGGCTAGTTGTTGTTTCTATTTTCAGGCACATAGCTCACTTGAATCATGATATGCCATCTGAATCTGTTATATTATTATGCCATGTTTACTTGATGATACCATCAAATCTATGCATATTTTGGAGATGTCCAGTAAGCATGTTTTGAACTTCATGTTATACTCTATCAATCCATTCCCTGGTTTGCAATTAGGGCCTACTCTAGCTTGTTATTATAATGCTCTCGAATTACTAAATAATAATTCTGTCAGCCTGTTAACAACAGGTTTATTTTTGCCATGTGAATAGCTAGTGTTCTATGCATCCAATGACCATGTTCTTGCCATGAGTGGCTGCACAAACATGCCTTCTTACTTTTGGTTGTATCTATATGCCATGATATGCATTGTGGTGAGTTAACCAAGCTTGTAAACATGCCTACCTAATGCCTACTTAAGTCTGTGAATCTATTATTATTTGCAATTTTTCCATGATATTTTGAGCATGTTCTAGCGGTTTATACCAGTATCGTAGTAATCATGTTTGGTAGTGCTCTATATGTACGTCACTGCCATGTCTTTTGTTGTCATGTTGGAGTGTTGTAGCATATTTTTATGTTGCAACTAAAGTGCTATGTTGCTATTAATCTCAGTTTTGCATTGTTATTGTTTTGCTCACCGTTTGAGTTGTGTGCATCCGTTCCTCGTGATCTTTATATCTATTTCAACTGAAATCTTTGAATCTATCTAGTGGCATGATTGGTTTACCAATATAATGCCATGTTCAACATTTCCCATTCCGAAGCACCCACATGTTGTCGGCGTCCTGGGAACGGGGGTACCCGGAGTTGCCTGCATGCGGCCCACGACATGGCTCATTCAACGGATCAGTATGGCCCAGCTCCATCAACAACAACCCAAGACCGTCACGAGGGGCCACGCCTTGTGAGGCGGACGACACCAAGACCTCCCTAGGAGGTGGCCTCACCAGGCTGGCTCCCGAGGAGAGGAGATATCTATGCAATCTGCACCTCACGAGGTTCGCATGACGTGAGCCATGACGACCAAGACCAGGCGGGCGCCAGCAGGAGGAGTGTACCCGTTTCCTCTTTGGTGCTAAGGAGGCAAGCGCAGGGGCGGAGTCCCGAGGAATCAAGCAAAGGTTTCCATATCGGTGCAACAAGTCCAAGTCCGCCAGGACGACAGGACGGAGGTCACCGCGGAGCCCACAAGAGCATCACCGCAAGAGGCTTTCGCTGGCGAAGACTATTTTTATCAGGATAACTTGTACTAGTAGTCTCCCTTCGAATTTTGCTGTTGTTGGATCCCTTCCCGCCTACCTTTGGGAAGAGGACCAAGGCCACCATAAATAAGACTTAGGCACCACCAAAGAGGGGGGATCCATTCCATCCTCTCACCGACCTCCTGAGGCTGTTCTACCACTGTACTAGTTCATCCTAAGCCCCTCAAGGCATTCCACCACAAAGACGGAGTAGGGTATTACACCACAAGGTGGCCCATACCAGGATAAACTTATGTGTCTCTTGTCCCTTGGGTTCATTGAGCTAGGCCTTGGAATCATTGAGTAGGCAGATTAGTGAGGACGAGTTCTTTGCACACAACCTAGTGTTCGAACCACTCAAGGGTCTGCGGAACGCCGAATCTGACATTTGGTGCGCCGGGTAGGGGAGCGTCGGAGCCTCTCTTTCGCCGATCGACTTGTCGCCACTCCACCATTTCCATGGCTGACACTCATCGAGCCCATGCTCAGCGTCGGGCCGCTCTCACGCTCGCGACTGCCAGACGGCGCTCGTCGGTGGACCTCCCCGTCGTTCTCCATCGCTTGCCACCAACGCTGCTACCGGCCCGGTGGGGCACGAGCAGCAGGCTTCGTCGCTGCACCCCTCCGTGCGGCGTGATGGATGCACGGCCACCCTGTCGCTGACTCTGCCTGGTTCATCATCTCATCCTCGCCACGGGCCGGTGGACACGCAGGCTGCGCTGCTCATGGCACGTGAGCTCCTGTGCTACCGCCCGGTCGACGACTACTACGAAGACTGGCTGGACTGCATCTTCGTGCTTGTCAGCGCCAATGGGGGCTCTCCTGCGCCGTCCCTCTCATTGCCATGCCCGCTGCCTGCCACGGGTGACATAGCCCATGGAGTGCCTCCGCCACCTCCCCGTCAAGAAGTCGCCCTTGGACCAAGGCGTGCGGCCCCACCGCATGACCCGCCGCATAGGGCGCTTGCGCATGACGAAGAAAGCTGCCAGGAGGTCCATCGGCCACAAGAAGGTGCTCCAGCGCTCCGTGCACCACCACGTCAAGATCGCGCGCCGTCTGTGATGTTACTAGCTTTACCTCCTTCCTTAAGTCACCTTATGATTATTATCTGCCTGTCCGGTGCTTCGTTGCCATGATCGTTGTACGCCCTTGCAAGCCCACCCATGACCGCCTCATGATTAAGGGCGGGCATGGCTTCTGTGCTCGGGTCCATCCCTACAACATCGCTAAACCCAAGTGGATGAGCTCTGGCTCGCGGGCCAGCTCCCGTGCACGTCACCTCCCATGGTCCTTGGTACCTTGTTCTCGCACGAGCTAATCAGGGGTGGGGACATTTGGGCACACGCCACGATGCCTCATCACCATGGGAGCCGCGCTCTGGTTGTGTTTCTTCAGGATTGTCGCATGAGAAGACTGTGCACGTCGTCTGTGCTCGGGTCCAACCCTGCAGCATCGATAAACCCAAGGGCTGAGCTCTGTCTGGTGGGCCGGCCCCGTTCATGTCATCTCCTGGGGTCGTTGGTGTTTGACAATCTCATGTGATAGCCTCAGGACATTCATTCGGCGCAGGTTGTCTGACCATCTCGCAGGGCCATCACAAGTGTTCCAAATCTAGTTCAGGCTCAACCCACCTTGAGGCAGGGCCTCATTAGTCCTGCACTGGCTAACGAGTGCCCAAACACACCTCCTCCAGCCCTGTCATGCAAGCCACGTGTCAGGGCGGGTTTGTACTCACCCCGAGGGCTCCACTCAGAGGGAGTCCCCACCCACGCTCCAGTGGAAGCACCATCCTCCGTGATGGCAGTCGACATGGTCAAGGGGTGGCTATGCCCGTGCAAGTGCCAATGCTCCATGCTCCACGCTAGTGATAAACTACTGGGAGCGGGCCCATGTCCATACTAACCTCAGGGAGCCGGCAGGCTCGGTGACCAGCCTCGTCGCAACACTATCCCTTCGGGAGAGTGGCACGAGGGGGCTGGGAACGGGGGCTATACTCAGGTAAACCCTAGCGTACACTATCCTGGCAGTTCCCTCGGAGCTGGTCGTCGCGCGCCCCTCCTGAGTGAAACCACGACGAGGAAAGGTATGGAGATTGGTTCGTACATCAAGGGGGACTCCTGAGCATCGCGACTCAGGAGCCTAGCTGGTCATGTAGCCCCTCGCCCTTTGGTCTCGTCCTATTGATCCGGACGACCCAACGGTGGCTGAGGTATCTGCAGGGCTGGACCCTACCGACACACAACGCTAAGACCTACTCTTACATCTCCTTCCCGAGGGTTGTTTGTACGTCTAGGTGAACTCCTGAGCATCGCGAGTCAGGAGCCTAACTAGCCACGTAGCCCCTCACCCCTTGGTCTCGTCCTAGTGATCCGGACGACCCAACGGTGGCTGAGGTATGCGCGGGGCCGGGCCCTGCTGATGCAAAACATTTAAGCGAACGGGAAGGAAGTTGCAAGTCCTAGCAATTTTTTACAATACATACTGTCTCTTAAAAAGTGCCAAGAACATAAGTTCTTATGCCTCCACGAGTCATGATATATGTCGCAGGAGATAAGATGAAGGGGAGGGCCACTAGCGAACTTCTTCTTCAGCCTTGGACATCGCCATCGCTCGTGAGGGGTGCCCCGTCATCAACAACGTTGCCCTCGCGTGTGCCGTCAGCCATGGCTGTGGGCTTGGCGGCGCCGTCAGCCGGTTGCATGGGGTCGATGGCGAGGAACTTCCGCAGCAGGGCCTCCACCTGCTCCTTCACGGCTTCGGCAGCGGCAGCCTAGTGCTCTCGGTCTATAGGATCAAGCAAGCCTCCAATGTCGAAGTTGGGGTCGCAAAGGTGGAGGTGGGTGAAGATGCGCGTCACGGCCAAGCCGGAGGGCGCGCCAGCTTCTCCTTCCACCATGGGGCCAACCTCGAGGACAATGCCCTCAAGCATCGTGACAAGCTGGGGGAGCAGCTCGGCGGGGCCTTCCTCTGCAGTCACCAACTGCTCCTTCAACCCCCTCTCATAAAGATCCCGTAGCGCCTTGTGGGACCTCTCATCGAGAGAATCGAAGGCGGCATAATATTTGGCAAGAACTTTTGCCTTGGTTTCCAGCTAGGCCTTCTCCGCCTCCACCTCCTCCCTCAGCTTCTCCAGGCGGCCTCGTTCTGCGGCCTGCTCCCGTGTCGATCGCTCCAGCTCGGTGTCACGATCGGAGACCGTATCTTCCCGAGCCTTCAGCTTCTTCTCCCGCCCCTCGCGCTGACGGGCCTTGGCAGCCTCTTGGTCGCGAAGGGTCTTTAGCTCTGCCTCCGCCACTTGGCAGCGCTTCTCGGCAGCCTCGACATCCTTCACCGCCCCATCACAGGAGGCAGCGGCCAGGCTAGTAGCCTGTTTACCCTCCTCTGAGGCTGCCATGGCCTAGCTCCATGCCGCCATGACCGACGCATCAGCTCGAAGCCATCCCGAGATCAGCTCCAGGCGCCCCAACACCAGACACTGATCAGCGCCTTAAAGATCGCCGCAAAGATTGTTCTGCGCAGAACGAGCCTCCTCCAGAGCATCAGGCGCAGTAGCAGGGCCGGGGGCTCCAGAGCCTTTGGGACTTCAGCAGGCGAGCTGAGGGCGAGCACCTCCGGAGTTGGCTTGGCCTCGGGGATCACCTCCTCATGAGGACGGGCCTCCGGGGCTCCAGATGATGACCCAGTCGCAGGGGCACGCAGCCCGGCCGTGTCCTTCTGTGGCGGAGGTGGCGCAACCACGACAAGCTCCTTGGCCACGGTGGTGCCGGTCGTCTCCTTCTTCTTGTTCGCAACCGTCATTGGCCTAGCCGTACAAGAGGGAGGCATCAACACACTATGACAAGAATAAGGAACAAAGACCTAGACGGCGCACTTACTGGTCCACGACAGCATAGGCCCTCACCCTCTTTTGAAGCACCAAGCCTACAGGCTTCGTGGACCGTGGCATTGGTGCACGAGCCCCAGTGGCGGATAAGGGCGCGGCACCCAGGTTCGCGGCAGTCTCGGCCAGCGGCGAGGCGGGGGCACCGCCTCGCGTGATCAGCACCGACCTGCTCTTCTTTGGCACCCCCTACTTCAGCTCCTTCGAAGGGGTGCCTTTGGACCTCGTGGTGACCCCGACAGAGCATGGTGACTCCCTGACAGGGTGCTCACCAGCATCGTCATCATTAGAGAGGGTGCGGAGGAGGTCGGTCTGGCGCAGGGGAGAGGTCTCCCCTGCCCCCTCCTGGGTCGGATCCGAGTCCACCCTCTCCTCCTGCTCAGACTCACCGGAAGATACCGGCACCACCGGGGCCGAGAGCCGGGAAGGCTCCGGAGGAACATGCCCGCGCTCGTCGAAGACAGGCATGGCGGCGACGATCTTCCCTCCATTCAGGCGGCGGTACATCGGAAGATGGGAGTCCGAGGGGCAGCCCTGGTCCTTCCCAAGCAGGGTTCACAAAATCTGGTCCAACTCCTCCTGGGACAAGTCATCCAGACGCAGCCGGAGGTCATCGCTTGCACCCTTGAACTTCCATAGGGGGCGCAAATCTGCCTGGAGCGGAGCCAGACATTGTGTCAGGAATTCCTTGACGATCATGGCCCCCGTCAGCTTCTCCGCACTCGTGTCATCGGTCTTCAGCTCTGCCGCCATCCTCTCCAGCAGCGGCTTTGACCCGGGACTGGTGAGCTTCTTGTCAGTCCATCCTTCCAGGGGCATGGGCTGTGAGGTCGGCAGGACCAGCCGGGGGTGGACGCGCTTGGCATCCATGAAGATCCACATGTTCCTGAAGACATCCACCTTCTACCCGGCTCGCGAGATCGCGTGCTGCCATGCGCAACGACAAGGTTGGCGCACACCGAGCACTGGGTGTCGTTGACCCGGAGGTAGAATAGGTGGCGGAGCAGCACCACGGAAGGTATCACCCCCAGGAATGCCTCGCAGTAAAGGCAAAGATTGACGGGAGGAGGACGGAGTTGGGGTGAAGATGGAGGGCATGGATCTTGTAGTGGCGAAGGACGACGAAGAAGAAGTTGGAGAAAGGAGGAACTAGCCCCACGAAGACACTGTGTTGGAAGAAGGGGTAGAAGGCGCCGCCCAGGGTCTCTGGCTTAGCGGAGCCGACCTGGAGCGCCGTATCTCCCCATTCATTGCTGCCGTCGGCCGTCACCTAGAGCACGATGGCGATGTTCTTTTCCTCGGCGATGGTGGACGTGCTCAAGGCTGGCTCAAACTAGGAGGCTTGACGCCTGGACACGGTGGAGGATCCAGCCTTATCAGTGGCCATCAGTCGCTAATTCAGGATGAGATTGGTGGATCTGGAGGTTTTCTGAGTAGAAGGGAAAGGGGATCTCGGGCAAGACAAAGGAAGGGCAATGAAGGCTTCGCGCTAGGTGACATCCTTTTTGTCAGCCAGGAGCAGTTGCCGAGGCAGCGTGGGAGCGGAGGCACCCATGTCCCGTTAATCGCCATGCGTCAACCGCACGTGGTTGGGGCCCGCGTCGCTCCGCGATTGCCCTTTGGCTTCGCCTCGAAGCCAAGTTCGAGTGCGCCTTGGGCCCGGGGGCTACTGTCGGCATCCTGGGAATGGAGGTACCCAAACTTGCCTGCCTGCGGCCCACGACGTGACTCCTTCAACATCCCAGTACGGCGCAGCTCCATCAACAACAACCCAATATCCTCGCGAGGGCCAAGCCTCGTGAGGCGGACGATACCAAGACCTCCCTAGGGGGCGGCCTCGCCAGGCTAACTCCCGAGGAGCGGAGATATCTATGCAAAGTGTACCTCATGAGGTTTGCATGATGTGAGCCATGACAACCAAGGCCAGGCGAGCGTAGTGTACCAGTTTCCTCTTTGGTGCTAAGGATGCAAGCACAGGCCTGGAGTCCCGAGGAATCAAGCAAAGGTTTCCATATCAGTGCAACAAGACCAAGATCCCCAGGATGATAGGACGGAGGTCATCACGGAGCCCACAACAGCGTCACGGCTAGAGGCTTCCGCAGGCGAAGATTACTTTTGTTAGGATAACCTATACTAGTTGTGTCCCTTCGAATTTAGCCGTTGTGGGATCCCTTGCCGCCTACATTTGGGAATAGGACCAAGACCACCATACATAGGACTTAGCCACCACCATAGAGGGGGGATCCATTCCATCCTCTCACGGAGCAGCTCATCGAGCTCAAGAACACCTCACCTCCTGAGGCTGACCTACCACTGTACTAGTTCATCCTCATCCCCATGAGGCAATCCACCACAAAGCCGGAGTAGGGTATTACACGATCCATATGCATGCAAAGTTGACATTCTTCCAAAATAGTGGGATTAACATTAACTAATGTCATGACCTTTCCAAACCCACTTTTATCAAAACTTTCATAATATTGAACATTCTCCAAATATGTGGGATCTGAAGTTGACACTCTTCCAAACCCACTTTCAATAATATTGCAAACACTATTATCAATCTCATATTCATCATGGGGCTTAAATAAATTTTCAATATCATAAGAAGAATCACCCCAATCACGATCATTACAACAAGTAGTACACATAGCAAAACTAGCATCCCCAGGCTTAGGGTTTTGCATATTATTAGCACAACTGACATCAAGAGAATTTATAGTAAAATCATTGCAATCATGCTTTTTATTCAAAGATCTATCGTGAATCGCTTCGTAAAGTAATTCATCACACTTTTCAGATTCATGAATTTCAAGCAAAACTTCATAAAGATAATCTAGTGCACAAAACTCACTAGCAATTGGTTCATCATAATTTGATCTCTTAAAAAGATTAGCAAGTGGATGAGGATCCATAGATCTTATGTTCTCTGTTTAGTAATAAATAAACACTACTAGGAAAAGGCCTACTAATGGCGCACCTAATTTGGCCATTAATGGCGCATTAGAGGTGCGCCATTAGTGCCACGCCATTAGTATATTTTACTAATGGCGCACCACTGGTGCGCCTTTAGTATCTGGTATACTAATGGCGCACCTCAGATGCGCCATTAGTATATACAACAGTGCGCCATTAGTATGCCTCCCAGGGGGCCATGTATACCCAGGTGCTTTGGCATACTAATGGCGCACAACAACAAGATGCGCCATTAGTAACTTCGGCATACTAATGGCGCACTGTTTAATGATGCGCCATTAGTATCCTTTGGCATACTAATGGCGCATTGTGATGTGATGCGCCATTAGTATGAATATTAGGTTTTTTTATTTTTTAATTTTCTGTTTTTTGCACAGGTTACAAAATGTATAATTGGACAAAATATAGACAGCACACATCAACAACAGATTCATCGAATACAATAGAAGATTAGTCTCTGAATACAATTCATCATATTAGTCTCCGAATACAATTCATCATATTAGTCTCCAAATTCAAAAGACCAAACAAAGATAGAACATTATATTACAAGTCTCGAGACCGCGAGTAGCGAGTTTGTCTTCACATTACAAGTCGATATCGATCATCTAAACTACCATCACATAGAAGAGAGCCGCGGTCATCACGATGAGCATCATCACGATGAAACTCGTCTTCATCCGGTTCCTCCAGCGCTCCCTCCCCTCTCCCGCTAGATAGAGGGCGTATCTAGATTCGGCCTCGGCCCTAGTGGTGTACCCTTTGTAACTGTTACCGCTGAATCCGTGAACCTATCTCCGACACTCCTCCCAGTCGTCGTAGACTCCGGGAACCTTACCCTTGTACACGACATACGACGGCATCGCTATGCAGTAGCCAAACGAAACGTTAGTACCAATTCACAGACAATACATAAGCAATATATAAGTATGCAACAGAACGATCGGAAGAGAAAAGCAAGACATTAATAGCATCGATTACATCTAAGTTGAACGACTCTCGAAACCAAAGAGACATACTACAAGTTCATTAAAGTTTAATTACAACATGAGCCAATCGATGTTTCAGAACTAGACACAGCATCACTGCTTTCGACTTGACTCAAGGGACCGGAGCGTGGATGAAGCCGCCGTCTATCGTGGGAGTCATGAAATAACGGTCGTTGTCAGCGTGCATTTGTAGCATTGTGTCGATGTCACTGTTGGACAGTTGATTTCTGAGGTAGAACTGCCCCGAGGAACGAAGGACATCTTGATGGATGATTTCCACAAACTCCGACTGGATGCGAAAGAATTCTTGTCTGATGTCCGCGTCCTGGATTGCCGACACGCCCGCGGCCCAATCTTTGAGTTTACTCGGTAGCAGAAGTTGATGCTAGTCCCGTATGATCGCCTGCATGTGATGGATGGCGTAGTAGGCACCCTTCTGACCGCCAGGCGGCTGCTTGACGCAGCAGAACATCGTATTGTGGGAGAACACATGCTTGCCGTACTTACGAATAGGCCTAGTGAAGGTGCCTCCAGATTTGGCGTAGTCGGGGATAACATCATCAAGAACTTTCTTGACATTTGTGTAGTCTACGTTCGAATGACGGTCCGGGTCGAAATACGTGGCCATGGAATATTTGGGGTTTAGGAGGATGAGCGTGCAATGTGTGTCACTGCAGAAAACACGGAATTTTTAAAAGAAAAACGATCGAAATCTAAGAATTCATATGTTACGGGGCGGTTGAGGGGAGGACTTACTCGGGAAAGTAAGGCACGAGGAAGTTATCCTTATCTTGGTTTGCCAGAATGACGCCTTCGAGGTAAGAACTCGCGACTTGCTAGTCCCCAGCGTTGCCCAAGATCTTGGCACGCATGTAGAAGGGGTCGACTATCACGATGTCCGGGGTCTTGTCGCGAACGATCTGCATCTCCATACTTAGCGAAAATAGCTGAACGAAGGTGTAGTGCAGCGGATGAAGGTTCAACATAGCGTGGATGTCATCAAACCACAGGACGATCGTACCCCTGATGGAGTTATCCACAAAGCCCTTGCCCTCTGGCACCTTGGCCGCGAAAACCGGGTATGCCACATCCTTCTCTCTGAGACGCCGCTTCTCCAAAGAAAGAACACTGTCATGTAGACTCCGGATAGCACCGGTTGCAGCATCGAGCATATTTCTCGGTAGCATCGGCCTACCCGCCACATGCAGCCTCCTCATTAAATCCTCAGATGAAGGTGGCCCGTCCTGAGCACGGATCATACTCAGTGCCGGCTGGCCCGCACCCTTGTTAGTCTTTCTTTTGCGTGCCTTCTTCTTCTCCTGTAATGGGACCGAGTTCTGCTCACAGACCGCCTTCTTGAGTGTGTTGGGGCTGATAATATTTCACACCTTGCCTATCTGAGGCTCGGTGAAGTCGGCAGCTGGAGGCGTCTCCTGAGAGCTGAACTACAGACGACACCTGTTGCAACTTGGCTTCTCCGCGGTACCAGCTAGATCGCGCACGTCTTTTGTTGGGTTGGGTTCTTGAGAAGGAGGCCCCATGAAGTCGCCACCGTACCCATGATCGGCAAAGTATTGATCGACGTTGGCAAATGTATCGTCGTCATCGTCGTCGTTCTGATCCTGTGCCATATGCATGTTTGGATCCAGTGGCATAGGGATGTCCGGCACCGTTGCGGCGGTCTTGCCATGGGGCCGACTTGGCGCCGGCACGACTGGCGGTGTTGTCTTTGGGGTGGTGTCCCCCGCCCCAAACAAATCTGGCTCTTAGGCCAAAGCAGGGGCCAGCTCAGGCAGGCGCTGAGGGTCATCACGTCATCATCGTCGGCCCCGACGGGTCGAATTGGAGGTAACAACTCATCGCAGCCTGGCAGCACCCGAACCAGTTGAACCCTAAACAAGTTGGGTGGCATCTGGGTACCGTGGAACAAGGGGTTGCCCGGTTGAACGATTTTGCCCTTGGCGACATCGACCAACTCGTTGTTCACGAAGTGCAGGAGAGTGCACGGAACATCGGCGGCGCCCTGCGAAAACATGTAGGGCGTCAGGGATGCCCAGTCAAAGGCAAGGAGATGAAGTCCTCGGCCGAGAGAGGCTTAATTAGTTACCGTGATGATGGCGTCGAGCTCGGCTAATGTCGAGGCACCGCCAACGGCGGGCGTGCAATTGACGGAGGGGCCGCTTGCTGCAGAGGTGCCGGCCGGCGTACACCCGGGTGCATTAAGCTCCCGTGCCGGCGTCGGAGACACCAATGCCGCCTCCACCGGAGACACCAATGGCCCCGCCATTGCGTTCTGCGAGTTGCTGGCCGTGAAGCTAGGAATCGGGGGCGGCCCCTGTTGGCCGCCCGCAATCCACGCACTAATCCCCTGGATCAAGGTAGGCACAATGGCGGTGATCGTCGCTCCGAGTTGTTGTTGCACTTGCTCTTGGACAATCTCCGGAATCCGCGCCACCTGTGCCCTGAGTTCTTGAACCTCGCGCGCCTGGCTTTCCGAGCTGGTCTTTTTCTCCTTTCGCGCACCAGTGTTATAGTATGACGACCATTTTGTCGACAAGCCTTTGCCGGCCACACGACCAGCTGATGTCGGCTTACTAAGCTTATCCTTGTTCTTCATTACATTCAACGCCCTATTTAGAGTGGTGTCCCAAGGGTTGCTCTTAGTCGACCCTGCGCTACTGCTTTCAGTCGCCTGCGGAAGGAATGTGAACCATTTAGAAATTTGGCTTCATTAATTAGAATGCAACCATATGGAGCTAATTACGTGGGGGTGTATTCCTTACCAGAACAAGCTCAAGTGCCCTGGTCTTTGGATCCGTGGTAAGCTCCTTTGTTTTTGGGTCTTTCTTGTACCGGGCCCTGACAAAGTTCTTGGTCTGCTTGTCACCGTATTTATCGAAGAGGGGCGGTAGGCCTTGCTCGGCACGGTCCGCCTCCTCCTTGTCCCATATAGGCTACACCACTCTGTAACCGCCGGGACCGAGTGTGTGTTCCCCTAAGTTCAGCTCCCGCATTTCTTTCCCCACTTACTTGATTCGGAGTTTGCGGTGCTCGAGCAATTGATCTAGAAGTCGTTGTAGTCATCTTCGGTGATCGAAGGATTTTTCTCCTTGATCTTCTCATAACTCTCACCTTTCTCGATCATTCTCTTCACATTGCTTTTCCAAGTAGACAGGGCCTTGCTCATCTTCGTGAGGGCAGCATTGTTCACTTTATTCCCTTTGAGGCTTGTGTTTTCAAATTCAACGGGGAACTTGTGTCATTCGTGCAGCTTCGTGAAGAGGAGGTTGCGCAAATTCCCTCGGTCAGGATGCCTCAGGTTCTCGGTGTTGATCGAGACGGTGCTCCGGAGAATGCACCCGAGCTGAAGCGAGTACCCCTTGACTATTCGTTCGGGCGCCGTTGGATTCCCATCGGAGTCCACTTCAGGGTGCGGAGCACGGTCGGGCACCGGTCCTTCCGTTGCCTCTTCGGCTGGCTGCCATATGTGCGTGCACCGCCATCATCAGTGGTGGCATCCTCGGCGGCACCATCAGTGGTGGAATCAGTGGGGTCATCCTCGGCGGTACCATCAGTGGTCTCAGGATCGGTGGGGAAGGCGGCGTCCTCGTACAAGTGAGGTTGTTCCTCCATCTCCTGGGACAGCTCCCAGAATGCCTTGCCGCCTGAACCCCCGGCCTCATCGTTGTTGGCCATGTTTCTCTCTAAATAGGAACAAAGTTTGGTCAAAAAGTTGGTTATTGTCAAGGAATAAGATCATGGTCTCATCATTTAGGGTTTGTCGACACCGAGGCATCCTAAAAGCTAAGCTTTTATCATTGAGGGTTTTTCGACGCCGAGGCACCCTAAAAGCCTAAGCTTTCATCATTTCGGTTTTTATCGACACCCAGGCACCCTAAAAGCCATGCATTAGTCACAAGTACGCCGGGGCACTTGATCCTACTTAATTAACTACTAAGATACCCCGGCCCATGCATTAGTCACAAGTACCCCATATGTCCTATTTTTAGCAAAGTCATGCTAAAATTCACGGAAAATTTCAGCATGACCTTTGCTGAAAATAGGACATGGAGTACCCGAATTTGCCGGAACGGAAGTTAATCGACATTCCAACAAACTCAAGGGCCTCTCGGGTGGACAAGGAAAAAAAGGCCTCCATCACAACATGGAAAATACATTGGCATGTGAAGAGGTGAAACAATATATGCATCCCCAAGCAGTATCATTCAACATTTTGGACAAACCACTACAAGCAATACTGGATCAGATACAAGAAGAATGTGAGAAAATGCAGACAAATACTAACAGATTCAAGTCAAAACCTTTTCTGGTTAGTAAGTATTTCTTGAGCATATGTATGTAGTAAGTGTTTCTGCTCTCAGTGTTTCAGAACACATATTTTAGCTACCTAGTACCAGTGCTATTACCCAGCAGTTAATTAGCTTTTGCTTTTGCTTTTCAGTGTCAAATTCTAGCTAGTACCAGCAAATTAACATCTAGCAGAAATCATTTTCAAATATATATACACTGGACATTTTAATATTAACCTAAGGAAAAAAGAATAGTTAGGTTAATATTAACCCAAGATACATCAACTATTGCACTGTCCTGCCTAATAAAAACAGTCATGCCAACATATAGTATATAAATCTGAATTTGTGTTTACAAGAAGAGTGCCCATTGCAATGTAAACCTGAGAACACAACTCACCTCAAGTGCAGGATATAGCAGACACCTACTTCTTCAGTCAAGTGCAGTAAAAGACCGTTTGCAGAACCTATTTAGTCAGAGTTGAACATTACATAAGATGAGAACTCTACATAACTAATATTGGTATGACAGATAGAAAACTGAGAATGGATAAAAAAACTAAGCATGGCAGCAAGACGCTGATGCATCTTCTGTGTCGCCAACTGGACTAAAAGATGAGTGTTTTTTTATGGTTCTTAGTTAGGCATGAAAACTAAAGCAGCAGCAGCCTGCAGAAAAGCAAGCACCAGCAGGGAATAATGGCCAACCAAAAAAAGGAAGAATTTAATTGCATTCATCACCGGCGGCTTAAATATTGATAAGATGACAGTGAAGCAGTTTCAGTTTCCATGTAAAGGTGCTGGATCAGAAAATACTGAAAACAGAGCAATGACTTTCCCTATATATATAGCAAGCAAATAACC
>NC_041386.1:296380793-296382871 GCF_002162155.2 Triticum dicoccoides | reverse complement strand
CCCCCCCTAAATAACTGCACCGAGAATCTAAAAATACTTTGCGCGTAGATCATGGAGCAAACACTCATAAGATTTTACAATTAACCAAACCGATAAAAGCCTTACAAAAAATAAGAATGGACCAGGAGAGGTCCATGTGAGTTATCACAAAAAAAGAAGAAGAGATAAGACCATGTGTTGGGTATTTTGTATGAAACACCCTATGCCCAAAACAAAGCTACTGAAGAAACCTGTACCTGTAGTGCTGCACAAGTGCCTACACACAAACTGCCCAGAAATCAGTATGAACCAACTCAGAGAACATGGTAATAAATTCCCAACAAGTACCATCTCAGCAGCACAAATTGGGCAAAAAATGAATGCTTTCTCTCCGTAAGATCGTCGCGTACACCCTACCCATGAGAACAATAGTGCTATCTGAACTCTGAAGTCCTTCCTTCCTTCTCTGTGGAAGCAAGAGAACATGCTAGTACTAATACTAACTGTACCACTCTACCAAGTGGAGTCCATTGCTTAGGATCCACTGCCGCTGAAGCATTGGGTACAAGACTGTTACATGAAAGTAAATGCAGCAGTTGAAGCAGAGATTGGTGTACAAGCAAGAACAGAGCAAGTTCTTCTTATCCTCTGCAATTATAATAGGAGCCAATCAAATGGATAAAAGGAGAATTGGTTGATTGGGCATGAAAACTAAAGCAGCAGTAGCAGCCCTGTAGAAAAGCGAGCACTAGCTAGGGAATAATGGGCAGCCAAAAAAGGAAGAAGTTAATTGCATTCATCACCGGCGGCTTAAAGAGTGTATCATCATCGCTTTGATGCGCCTGCCTTTTGACACGGCGGTTAAAGGAGGGAGGAATGAGGATGAAGCCAATGCGTAATGACACAAAGGAGGCTACAAAGGTGGCACTGCTGGCTATCTTTTTCTCACGCAAGCACACAAAGGCTTGACTTGCTTTGCAGCAGCAGCCGCCAAATCTTCTCTAATTTCAGAAAAAGAAGAAGTAGAAGAAGAGAACATATGCTCGTTTTCAAAGTCTGCCATTCTAATAATGGAGCTAAACTACACAGCACATGGCAAGTCTCTGGCAATTAACTTCAGTTTCCATCCTATCTCAAGCATCACTCAAAAACACATTTTTCAATGAACATGGTTATTTTAAATACCTTGTACAATATAGATACTAAAAACCTGCATCCGTATTATTCGATCCCAGAAGTGGCTACGCTTGACAACATAGAAAATTTAACAAGCATGACACATATACATTTGTAATTTCACACATCAGAATCATCCATCCTAAGCTACGGCGGGGGAGGATCCGCACGAGGACGGATCCGGGGTCGCGCGACGGCGGGGGAGGATGGGAGGGGAGGGGAAGGGAAGGGCGGTGGTTGCTCACCTGCGCTTGGCGGCGGGAGGGGAGCGGCGATGAGGAGGACGACGAGAGGGAGCAGGAGCGCGAGCGCGAGCGGGAGGAGCCCGAGGACGCGAAGCGGGAGGAGGAGCCCGGCGAGGTGGACGGGGCGGTGTGGACGGGGCGGCGTCCGGGCCGCCGGCGACGAGGGCGGCGGGGCGATGGCGTCCAACGAGGTGGGGCGACGGGGAGAGCGGCGCCGACGTCGGGGCGTCGAGGCGGCGGGGCAGCGGCGTCGGGAGAGGAGAGGGGAAGAGGATCGAGGGAGAGAGAGGGGATAGGTTTGGGCCCGGGAGGAAATATGGATAGGGGCGGCACAATACTAATGGCGCACCACCCCTCGGTGCGCCATAAGTACATCCATACTAATGGCGCACCTCACCCTGGTGCGCACCATTGGTATTTTTTTGATTTCTGCTCGAGCCAACAGGTTATCTTCCACCTGACCTGATCCACACCAAGTTCCCTCTACTAGCTCGACTGGTCAGCAGCCAGTTCTCACACCAGGAGGTCCTGAGTTTGATTCCTAGGATCCACAATTTTTTTATGCATTTAAAATGCTGTTTGATACTTATTTGTGTTTAAATATGTTCAAACTTGTTTAAATCATAACAGTAATATTTTTTTATAAGACAGTAATAATTTTTTAAAAAATATCATCAA
>NC_041386.1:296332126-296380365 GCF_002162155.2 Triticum dicoccoides | reverse complement strand
GGTTGAGTAGGGGAGGGGTGTGGGGGGTCGTCGGCGGCGGTTGAGTAGGGGAATCGAGGGTGCGGGGGGTCGGCGGCGGCGGCCGGTGGACCGGGGGGTGCTCGGCGGCGAGGGGGACCGGATCTGGCGAGGTGGGATAGCGATCGAGATGGAGGGGGATCGAGATCGAGTGTCCATGAAATTTAAAAATATTCATGATAGTTCAAAAAGTGCCCATGAAATACAATCGAGAAATGAAGGCTATGATTTAAATACAATCGATCTTAGCTAGCTATCTGTTCACAATCTTCTTGCCCTTCTTTTTCGGAAATGGAGTTCTTCTGTGGAACGGACGTCCTTTAGGTAGGGTGGTCCTGCTTCTTCTTGTGGTGTATGCTGCTACTTCATCATCGTCGTCATGTTTGATCCTCGGGTCGCCGTACTTGTCAAAGTCTTGCTCATTGGCTATTCCATCCATTCCGATGATCTTCCTTTTGCCTCTCCTCATGACAACACGACTGGGCTTTGTCGGGTCGGTAATGAAGAAGCATTGCTCCACTTGGGAAGCCAGTACCCATGGCTCATTTTTCGCGGTGACGTTTGCGCTCGCGGTCTTGGATTTGGCTTCGGGTATAACCATGGTGGTGAAATACCGGTCTTCTTTTAGGATGCTCTTCGCCCATCTGACACGGAACATCGGGACCTTCTCTCCAGCGTAGCTCAGCTCCCAGATCTCCTCGATCCTTCCATAGTATCTGTCCTTGTCGTTACCTGTGTAGGATTCCATCGTTACCCCGGAGTTCTGATAACCATCGCTCTTCATGTCCTTGGCCTCGGTGTAGAATGTGTAGCCGTTGATATCGTACGCCTCATAGGTCATCAGGTTGTGCTCGGCGCCTTGTGACAAGGCGAATATGAGTTGTTCTTCCACGGAAGAATCCTCATGTAAAGGGTACGACAGAAGCTTCTGCTTGAACCAACGCGTGAAACATGAGTTGTGCTCTTTGATTATATCTCCGTCCGTCCTCTGTTGGCCTCGGTCATTGTACGTCTCCTCAATAAAGGTTTTGTGCTCTACCACCCAAGGATCGACCACGTCTATGTGTTGTAGCGCGACTAGGTTTGCTCTTTCAAAGTTGGCGAGTCGACCCTCGAAGTCGACATGCATTTCGCGGCTACCCTCACGGTGACCCCATCTAGCGAGCCTGCCGAGGTGCCTGTTGACGGGCAGACCAACGGGGTTCTCGATGCCTAGATAATTCGTGTAGTAGGAGATGCACTCTTCGGTCAGAAACCCCTGGCTATGCTTCCCTCTGGACGTGACATGTTGCGAACGTATCCTTTGATGACACCATTCATCCTTTCGAACGGCATCATGCTGTGCAGGAAGGTCGGCCCGAGTTGGATGATATTGTCCACGATATGGACCAGTAGATGCACCATAACGTCGAAGAATGCGGGCGGGAAGTACATCTCAAGCTTGCATAGTATCACCACGATCTGTTCCTGTAGCCTTCTGAGTTGCCTCACGCCAACAGACTTCCAAGAGATGACGTCGAAAAAGTTGCATAGGCCAAATAGCGTTTCACGGACGTGCGCGTCCATGATCCCACGGATTGCAACTGGAAGTATCTGCGTCATCAGCACGTGACAGTCGTGAGACTTCATCCCGCTGAACTTCTGCTTCGCTGGGTCTAGGTATCTGCTTATCGTCCCCGCGTAACCGTAAGGAAGTTTTACTCCTAGGAGGCAGGTGAAAAACTGCTCGATCTCCTCCTGACTTAGAGTGAAGCACGCTGGAGGGTAGTCATTTCCGGTCTTCTTGGCCTTTTTGCCTTTGCGACGACTTTCCGTGTCCTGCTTCGCCTCCTCCTCATCATCATCATCATATATAGCGTGAAGCTCCTGCCTGATGCCCATTGATTTCAAGTCTGCCCTTGCTTTCGGCCCATCTTTGGTCCTCTCTGGCATGTTGAGCAGGGTACCAAGCAGACTCTCGCACACGTTCTTCGTGATATGCATGACATCAAGGCTATGAGGCACACGGTGGATCTTCCAGTACGGCAAGTCCCAGAAAACAGACCTCGTTTTCCATACCTTCAGCAGCGGCTCTGGAGCCTTTCACTTCTTTCCCGGCTCTGGCGCCTTTTGCTTCTTTCCCGGTAGTGGGCAGTCTTTCCAATTTTCCAACAGCTCGTCTATTTCCTCGCCGCTCCTCGTACGCGGGCGTCCTCGGGGTTCGGTTTCACCATCGAACAGATCCTTGCGTTTTATCCACGGGTCATCATCGCGAAGCCACCTTCGATGTCCCATGGACACGGTTTTCGAAGACCCGGGATCTCTATCTAGCTGGCGATACGTTGTGTCATCCATGCACCTGACGCATCCAGAAAATCCGTGGACCACCTGCCCCGCGACATATCCGTAACTGAGATAGTCGTGCACCGTCGTGAGCAGCGCGGCTCTCATAGGGAAATATTCTTTCTCTGTGGCGTCCCACGTATTGGCTGGCGTTTTCCACAGTGTGTCATGCTCCTCTTTCAGCAGCCCCAGATACGGATTGATGTCGTTCCCTGGTTGTTTCGGTCCTTCAATTAGCATACTCATGTGAATGTACTTCCTCTTCATGCACAACCAGGGGGAAAGGTTGTACATCCACACAAACACAGGCCAGGTGCTATGTGTGCTTCTCTGGCTGCCAAACGGATTGACTCCATCGGTGCTCACGCCCAGCACGATGTTCCTTGGATCGTTCCCAAATTCTGGTTCTTCGAAGTTCAACGCTTGCCACTGGCTCGCATCCTTAGGGTGACTCAGCATCTTGTCTTTTTTATCTATCTCCGGATCATTTGCGTCATCTTCTCGCTTCTTCTCCTCCCTATCCACGTGCCAACGCAGGAGCTTTGCTACCTTAGGGTCCGCGAAATACCGCTGCAGACGAGGAGTGATCGGAAAGTACCACACCACTTTTCGAGGAGCTTTCTTCCTCTTCTTGTATCGAGTGACGCCGCACACCGGACATATGGTAGACTCCGCGTGCTCGTCCCGATAAATGATGCAATTGTTCATGCACAAATGGTATTTCACGTGCGGTAAATCCAGAGGACACACGAATTTCTTCGCCTCCTCCAAACTGGTCGGGCACTTGTTCCCCTTGGGAAGACGTTCGTGCCAGAATGACATGTTCTCGTCGAAGCATGTGTCGGTCATTTTGTGTTTTACCTTCATCTCCAGAGCCATGAGCGTTACTTTCAGGCGGGTATCCTCGGGCCTGCATCCTTCATACAATGGATTAACCGCGTCTAACTCAAGTTGATCCATCTTGTATTTCTCTCGGGCGGCAGCTCTTGCGTTATCCGTCTGCTTGAGAAGCAGCTCTTGAATATGAGGGTCCTACCCAGCCCATCGATGGTCCAGCGTCGTCTGCTCCGCGGGCATCATCATCTTCATGATCATGCCCGTCGTCTACTCCGGCATCTTCCTCATCATCATGTCCTGCATCTTCTACATGATGACTGTGTACAGCATCACCGTCGTGATCATCTCCTAGGGATTCTTTGTCTTCTCGCCCGCCCGAGTCGCGGTGGTTGTCTTGCCGCCCTTCCTCATTTCTTGCCCGGCCCCCATGGACGACTTCGTAGTCATCTTCATCACCTTGCCACCGATAGCCATCCATGAAACCACGCAAGAGCAGGTGGTCCCACACCTGCCCGGATTCCGGGTCCGCAATAAGGCTCTTCAGCTTGCATCTTCGACACGGACATCTTATCTCCGTCTCGTTCTTTTGAAGCATCTCGGCCTTCGCGGACCTCAAAAACCTATTCACGATGCCTTCGGTCATCGTGCGGACCATGGTCGCCTGCGGGGTAGAGCAAAACGATATTTTAGAACCAAGAAAAAATTTGGCATGACTTTCCCTAAAAATAGGACCAAAAAGAATGCTTAATGCCAAAATTCTCGCCGAAACGGAAATGAATCAACATTCCGGCAAAATATTGGCAACTATCGCATTTCAAATACCGGTACACCTCCAAACACAAACACATATGCAACACCACAAACATATGCAACACCACGAACATACATAGATCTAGCTAGGCCATAAAAAGTGCATGTGCACATTGTTGTAGGGAGAACAACATAAATATAGCTTCCCCCCTTACTTACCTATCAAAACAAGGTAATTTAACCACTTAAATTGATTGAATCTATGGTGGAAATGAGGTGAAAAAGAGGAGGCACCCGAGACAAGGAGGAGGTGGAGAGAATGAAGTGGGGAGAAAGTGAGTGTGGGTAGGAGAGGCTGTCCAAAATATCTTGTTGCTTCCCACTTACTAATGGCGCACCAACTCTAAATGTGCCATTAGTAATCCAGGTTACTAATGGCGCACCTTCTGGTGGTGCGCCATTAGTAGTTTTGCAAAAAAAAACATACTAATGGCGCACTGTCCCACAGTGCACCATTACTAGTTTAAACTAGTAATGGCGCATGGTGGAACAGTGCGCCATTAGTAGTTTTGCACAAAAAGGAATAAAAATATAATAAAAAAACAACATTAGTGGCGCACTTTCCGACAGGTGCGCCATTACTAGTTACAACTAGTAATGGCACACTGTGTCTGGATGCGCCATTAGTATGTTTGGACATGCGCACTAGTTCAAAAAAAATATTGATACTAATGGCGCAACCTAGGCCTGGTGCGCCATTAGTAGTTTCAACACTAATGGCGTATCAAAAGGTGGTGCGCCATTAGTATATACTAATGGCGCACCGCTTGTCTGGTGCGCCATTAGTGTCAATCCCATCTATAGCCCTTTTTCTAGTAGTGAAACAACTATTCCAACCATACGGGCAAACAAGAAACGGGCAAAAGAGGCAAATAGAGAGGGAGGATAGAGAGAGAGAGGGCGAATAAAACGGTAAGGGGGAGGTGGGGGAGAGGAAAACGAGAGGCAAATGACAAATAATGTAATGCGAGAGATAGGGATTGTGATGGGTACTTGGTATATTGACTTTTTGCGTAGACTCCACGGCAACGGCGCCAGAAATCCTTCTCGCTACGTCTTGAGCTTGTGTTGGTTTTCCCCGAAGAGGAAGGGGTGATGCAGCAGAGTAGCATAAGTATTTCCCTCTGTTTTTGAGAACCAAGGTATCAATCCAGTAGGAGGCCACGCTCAAGTCCCTCGTACCTGCACAGAACGATAGCTACTCGCAACCAACGCGATTAGGGGTTGTCAAGCCCTTCACAGTCACTTACGAGTGTGAGATCTGATAGATATAATATTTTTGGTATTTTTGGTAAAGATGCAAAGTAAAAAGTAAAGGCAAAGTAAAAAGTAAAGCAAGATTAAAGTGATGGAGATTGATATGATGAGAATAGACCCGGGGGCCATAGGTTTCACTAGTGGCTTCTCTCAAGAGCATAAGTATTCTACGGTGGGTGAACAAATTACTGTTGAGCAATTGATAGAATTGAGCATAATTATGAGAATATCTAGGCATGATCATGTATATAGGCATCACGTCCGTGACAAGTAGACTGAAATGATTCTGCATCTACTACTATTACTCCACTCATCGACCGCTATCCAGCATGCATCTAGAGTATTAAGTTAAAAACGGAGTAATGCCTTAAGCAAGATGACATGATGTAGAGAGATAAATTCATGCAATATGAAATAAACCCCATCTTGTTATCCTCGATGGCAACGATGCAATACGTTCCTCTCTGCCCCTTCTGTCACCAGGAAAGGACACCGCAAGATCGAACCCAAAGCTAAGCACTTCTCCCATGGCAAGAACTACCAATCTAGTTGGCCAAACCAAACAGATAATTCAAAGAGACTTGCAAAGATAACCAATCATACATAAAAGAATTCAGAGAAGATTCAAATATTATTCATAGATAGACTTGATCATAAACCCACAATTCATCTATCTCAACAAACACACCGCAAAAAGAAGATTACATCGAATAGATCTCCACAAGAGAGGGGGAGAACTTTGTATTGAGATTCAAAGCGAGAGAAGAAGCCATCTAGCTCCTAACTATGGACCCGAAGGTCTGAGGTAAACTACTCACACTTCATTCGAGGGGCTAGGATGATGTAGAAGCCCTCCGTGATGACAGCCCTCTTCCGGCGGAGCTCCGGAACAGGCCCCAAGATGGGATCTCGTGGATACATAAAGTTGCGGCGGTGGAATTAGGTTTTTGGCTCCTGTTCTGATCGTTTGGGGTACGTAGGTATATATAGGAGGAAGGAATACGTCGGTGGAGCACTGAGGGGCCCACGAGGCAGGGGGCGCGCCCTAGGGGGGGCACCCCCCACCCTCGTGACCTCCTCTTTGATCCCTTGCAGTAGGGTCCAAGTCTCCTAGATCACGTTCGGTGAGAAAATCACGTTCCCGAAGATTTTATTCCATTTGGACTCTGTTTGATATTTTGTTTCTCCGTAACACTGAAATAGGCATAAAATAGCAAATCTGGGCTGGCCTCCGGTTAATAGGTTAGTCCCAAAAGTAATATAGAAGTGGATAATAAAGCCCAATAGTGCCCAAAATAGTAGATAATATATCATGGAGCAATCAAAAATTATAGATACGTTGGAGATGTATCACGCACTCGAGCTCCAACGCCAAAGTTTGCAATTTCTCCGAAGAACCACTCCAAATATGTCCGGAGCGGGAGGCAAGTGGAAGGCCTCTACCGTCCGGAAGAAGGACATCAAGAAACTTCGGGAGGCCGGGTATCTAGCGCAGAAAATCGGCCACCGTCTCCCGACGGCGGGACAGATCGTCCCTACCTCGGAACCCCACGAAAGGGTCGTATTCCTCCCTCTTTTGATCCGCGGGCTAGGGTTTCCCCTCCACCCATTTGTTCACGGCATCATGTATTATTACGGGATTGATATTCATGATCTATCCACCAATTCCTTCCTAAACATCTCGACATTCATTGTCGTGTGCAAGGCTTTTCTCCGCATCCTGCCACACTTTGGCTTATGGATGAAGATCTCTAATCTGAAGCCCAAGGTAGTGGGCAGTGAGCATGCTGAGTGCGGGGGCGCTATGGTGACCAAGATGCCCAATGTCACATGGCCAACAAGTACCTTCAATGATTCCGTCAGGGAGTGGCAACAGGAGTGGTTTTACATTACTGAGCCGCGCGGCGCGAAGTGGGCCGTTGCTCCCGAGTTCCGATCCGGAGCCCCTCCACGGCTCACGTCCTGGCTCAAGAAGGGCCTGGACTGGTCTTCGTCCGACGAACTATTGGCGCTCCAGACGCGCGTCAACAATATGGAAGACAAGAATATCGAACTTGTCAATGTAGTCTAGGTGATGTTAGTCCGTCGGATCCTACCTTGTCAATAACGGACTTGCAATCTATGGGAATTCGATCCGGTCAAGCACCAGACCCTGCGAGAGCTCTTGGGCTCCTTGCATGAAGACACCTGGAAGGTGCTTTTTAAGCCCGGCAAATCATGGCCGGACTCGGCCGAGGACCGCGGATACCAACTGTCCCGCCCTGCAAGCTCGGTAAGTTACCATACATTTTATTCGCATAACTCAAGGTAAATGCTTAATGTGTTTTACACAACTCTCCTAGGGCTGGACGAAGAAGGCGGGGCGGATCCAATGTCCGGCCCCGTTGCCTGAAGAATCGGGCGGCCCACTTCTGAGGAAGATGTTGGACCCGACGCCTTACAAGGTGCTAGAGAAGAAGACCGAAAAGGAGGCCAAAAAGACCCGGGGCGACCTTCTTCAGCGTGCCCGACCCGCCTCCGAAGAGGACGAGGAGGAGGAAGACGAATCCCCAGCAGGGGGAAGAAAGAAGAGGACGGCCTCCGTACACTTGGAGGCCGAGTCGCCTAAAAGGGGAAAAATTCTTCCTCCGAGAGAGTCCACTGCCGTTGCCGATAGCAGCCCGGCGTGGGGTCCTAGGGCCCAGCCCCTAGTGAACTCGTAAGTATATAAAATCCAAACACGTTCATGTGTTCGGACCCATCATGGCATAGTATTTTAACCTGAGCCATATTTTTTGTAGTCCGATGGGGTCCCATTCCGAACAATCCTCGTCCGAGGACTTGCTGAGCTCGGATGCTATGGAGAGCGGGACGCCTCCGAAGGCCCCTCCCCCCAAACATGTGATCAACACCAAGGCTTCATCCCAGAAGGACTCCGTCCAAGGAGGGGCGGAGAAAATCGTGAAGGCGGCGCCTGGAGGTCAAACCTCAGGGGCCAGAGACACGGAGGAGAAGATCCCCACAGGAGTCGACGGCGGAGACCATGTTGAATTTGGCCTCTAGCCGGACACAGTTTCGGAGACCGATACGGCTCCGAAATCAAGCAGGCGGCCTTCCTCGGCTGGCGAGGGCGTCCTTGTTCCACCGGCGACCTCTGTCCAACCAGAGGCGCCGGGTGCTTTATTGGCGGCGCTGAAGAGTGCCTCCATCGTTGATGAACACCGTGCCCTTATGGGTGCGGTGATTGAGAAGATTCAGTCCGCTGAAAATGGACTGAATGAAGCTTGTATCGACCTTATTAGAGGTTTTGAGGTATGTTTTATACGGTTTCAAAGAGTTTCATAGTATGGATAGTAGCCCCTGATACACTTTCCGGTGAACGAAAGAACCGGACAAAGGATCAAATATATTTTTCGCAGGAAGACTCATTTGATGACATCTATCTCTCTTCTTTTGTAAGCAGGCTTACTTACCGGCTACTGCCGCTCATACCACGAAGGTTTACGGACTGAATCAAAGTTTGGAGCGGGCCGAAGCGGAGCTTGGCCAGTTAAAAAGGCAGTTGGAAGACTAAGAAGGTATGCACAAATCTTGTTTGTGTTCAGTGCGAACGAATTTTCAGTATGATAGAATACGTGTCATGATTTGCGCCAGGGGTGATGGCCGAAGTCGAGGCTCTGAAGAAGGATGTTGCCAAGGCCGAGTAAAAGGCAGCCGCAGAGCAGGCTCTTTGTAAGAAGCACGAGGCCAAGGTTGTGGAAGCTCAGCGAGAGCTCCAAGAGGCCATGAAAAAATGTGAGACCCTGGAGCAGAGTTTAACGGAGAAAGAATCCGAACTCACCAAGTCTCATCAGGCTGTGTGTGATGCTCGTGGGGAAACCCAAGACGCCCTCCAGGAGATCCAAGAGGCGAGGGAGATCACGGCGGGTAAGGTCTTTTTCCATGTAAAGCAAGTATTTCAGAAGAAAATTATGCTTTATAGTTTTAACTTCGGATTTCTCCAGGGGTATTTGCAGAACTTCCTCGCAGCATATCGGATGCTGCCCAATACTACCGAGCTGAAGCGGGGAATACTCTGGATAAGCTCTTCTGGTCGCAGTATCTGGCACCGAATTATCAGGTGCCTTTTACCGATCAACTGAAACAGCTGATCGAACTGCATAAAGCGGCTGAACTAGCCATGAAGGATTTGATTATCCGGCTATGGCCCGCCGAGCCGATTCCAGGTAGCTACTTCGGGCTTGTGAAGCGACTTGTTAGTGCCTACCCTCGACTTGACGTCATCAAGCGGTCGGTCTGTATAGAAGGTGCCTGAATGGCTTTACCCGCGCAAAGGTGCACTGGGAGAAGATGGATGCTGAAAAGCTGATGACCGAGGGACCGCCAGAGGGAAAGGAGCACCGCAAGCCCGAATTGAATTATGAAAGTGTCCTAAAAGGATCCTACCTTGCGGCGGAGCAATGCACCAAGGACATTGTATTTCCATGAATATAGTCATGTTGTCCTTTGTAATGTGTGAACAAGGTCATTTCTATTATTTATTGCCTGTTATAAAAGTTTACCCTCCTGCGCGGCCTTTTATATATTAAACCTGGGAATTGGTCAGTCGTCGGCTTCTGCCCCTCGTAAGAAATACGGGGTCAGGATAAACCTGATCACTCATTACCCCGGTGTTAGGTCCTTTGATGGAGGTGTTCAACACAGCGAACCAGGCAATTGGACTATAGGGCTTTATCATTCTCATTTAGCCATAGGAGCACTAGCAAGGTAGGCGCAGGCCCTGGTGTTCGGAAGATTGCACGAGGGGCCCTATAGGCACCTGATCGGAAGAAGAACCGATCCATCGCACGCTACGTTGGTTATGGAATTATGCGGGAGAAATCCTTAAAGATTCTACAACCTCTCGAATAGCTGACCAGCTCTCGCCGTATCATGACAGTCAGTTTTCGGCTTTCTCTATTGAGGTGCTCGTCCAAAAGAACCGGGACACAATCGCAGTAGTTCTCCCTGTGCCACCTTAGCCGATATAGCGGAACGTAAGGTAGCAAAACATGGGAGCCAGGCAAACCCAACATTTGACCCAAGACATGATTCGGAGCTGATGCATATAATGCTATAAGTTCGGGGTGCCGAACTTCCGTGAAGGTGTTTGGACTTTATTGTCGTATTATGGGAAGAACGAAGCCCCTGGAAAAGGCATATCACGGTGTACATATGCCAGTTAACAAAAGAGTTTCAATGACAAATAACAGCAAATAAGCGTCCTATAAATCCACATGTTGTATTTGAATGATACGTCGATGCGTATGAGTACAGGTAATGTGATAAAAAGGGGAATATGACTGTGGAACCTGCTGGGACCAGGGAGGAAGAAGCTGTGTGTAGATCCGGAGTGTCGTCGGATGGACGTCGCGAGGAATATCTAAAGTTCGCTGGTGCGTTCGAGCTATTACCATGTCACCAGTCCCAATCTGCGCAAAGGTTAGCCTGCAAAGGAAATGTAAGAAATATTTGTGTGCCGGAGAGCGGTTGAGCCAAGATATGTGGCATGTTCTGGACTTCGCCGGAATGTTTAGTCGAGCACTGGACGAGCCCGGCTATCCTGCCGTGAAGTAGTTCGGACTACTTTGAATGTGTCTGAGGGTTTGTCCGTCGACTCAAGATTTGACTGAAAGGTGCCCTCCATTGCTTCTGCTGTTTAAAGCGGCGGCGTACTCTATGGTATCGAGGGAGAGTTCAGCCTCGCCATTAAACGTGATGACGCCACGCGGACCGGGCATCTTGAGTTTACGGTAGGCATAATGTGGCACTGCGTTGAATCGATCGAACGTAGTTCGCCCGAGCATTGCCTGATAATCACTGAAAAAGGGGACGATGTCAAAGATTAACTCTTCGGCATGGTAATTGTCTGGTGATAACCCACAAGTATAGGGGATCGCAACAGTTTTCGAGGGTAGAGTATTCAACCCGAATTTATTGATTCAACACAAGGGGAGCCAAAGAATATTCTCAAGTATTAGCAGCTGAGTTGTCAATTCAACCACACCTGGAAACTTAATATTTGTAGCAAAGTAATATGATAGTAGTGGTAACGGTAGCAAAAGGTAACAGTAGTAAAAGTAATGTTTTTGGTATTTTTGTAGTGATGATAGCAATAGCAATGGAAAAGTAAATAAGCAGAGAACAATATATGAAAAGCTCATAGGCAATGGATCGGTGATGGAGAATTATGTCGGATGCGGTTCATCATGTAACAGTCATAACCTAGGGTGACACAGAACTAGCTCCAGTTCAATGATATAATGTAGGCATGTATTCCGAACATAGTCATACGTGCTTATGGAAAAGAACTTGCATGACATCTTTTGTCCTACCCTCCCGTGGCAGCGGGGTCCTTACGAAAACTAAGGGATATTAAGGCCTCCTTTTAATAGAGTACCGGAACAAAGCATTCACACATAGTGAATACATGAACTCCTCAAACTACGGTCATCACCGGTAAGTATCCCGATTATTGTCACTTCGGGGTTAACGGATCATAACACATAATAGGTGACTATATACTTGCAAGATAGGATCAAGAACACTCATATATTGATGAAAACATAATAGGTTCAGATCTGAAATCATGGCACTCCGGCCCTAGTGACAAGCATTAAGCATAGCAAAGTCATAGCAACATCAATCTCAGAACATAGTGGATACTAGGGATCGAACCCTAACAAAACTAACTCGATTACATGATAGATCCCATCCAACCCATCACCGTCCAGCAAGCCTATGATGGAATTACTCATGCACGGCGGTGAGCATCATGAAATTGGTGATGGAGGATGGTTGATGATGATGATGGCGACGGATTCCCCTCTTTGGAGCCCCAAACGGACTCCAGATCAGCCCTCCCGAGAGGTTTTAGGGCTTGGCGGCGGCTCCGTATCGTAAAACGCGATGAATTCTTCTCTCTGATTTTTTTCTCACCGAAACTCAATATATGGAGTTGGAGTTGGCGTCGGAGAGGCAACAGGGGGGCCACAAGGTAGGGGGGCGCGTCCTAGGGGGGTAGGCGCGCCCCCCACCCTCGTGGAGAGACGGTGGGCCCCCTGGCCTTCATCTTTTGCAGTTTTTTTTCTTATTTTCTGAAAAGTGGCTCCGTGAAGTTTCAGGTCATTCCGAGAACGTTTGTTTCTACACATAAATAACACCATGGTAATTCTGCTGAAAACAACGTCAGTCCGGGTTAGTTCCATTCAAATCATGCAATTTAGAGTCCAAAACAAGGGAAAAAGTGTTTGGAAAACTAGATACGACGGAGACGTATCAACTCCCGCAAGCTTAAACCTTTGCTTGTCCTCAAGCAATTCAGTTGATAAACTGAAAGTGATAAAGAAAAACTTTTACAAACTCTGTTTGCTCTTGTTGTTGTAAATATGTAAAGCCAGTATTCAAGTTTTCAGCAAAGATATAATTAACCACATTCACAATAACGTGTAGGTCTCAAGTTTACTCATATCAATAGCATAATCAACTAGCGAGCCATAATAATAAATCTTGGATGACAACACTTTCTCAAAACAATCATAATATGATATAACAAGATGGTATCTCGCTAGCCCTTTATGAGACCGCAAAACATAAATGTAGAGCACCTTTAAAGACCAAGGACTGACTAGACATTGTAATTCATGGTAAAAGAGATCCAGTCAAGTCATACTCATTGTAAAATAATAGTAACTAATGCAAATGACAGCGGTGCTCTCCAACTGTTGCTTTTTACTAAGAGGATGATGACTCAGCATAAAAGTAAATAGATGGGCCCTTCGCAGAGGGAAGCAGGGATTTGTAGAGGTGCCAGAGCTCGTTTTTGAAACAGAGGTGAATAATATTTTGAGCGGTATACTTTCATTGTCAACATAACAACCAAGAGATGGTGATATCTTCCATGCTACACACATTATAGGCGGTTCCCAAACAGAATGGTAAAGTTTATACTCCCCCTTCCACCAACACGCATCAATCCATGGCTTGCCCGAAACAACGAGTGCCTCCAACTAACAAGAGACCCAGGGGGAGTTTTGTTTGCAATTATTTTGATTTAGTTTGCATAAAGCATGGGACTGGGCATCCCGGTGACCGGCCATTTATCTCGTGAGTGAGGAGCGGAGTCCACTCCTCTTGTAAATAACCCGCCTAACATGGAAGATACGGACATCACTAGTTGATACATGAGCTATTCGAGCATACAAAACAGGATATTTATTTGAAGGTTTAGAGTTTGGCACATACAAATTTACTTGGAACCGCAGGTAGATACCGTATATAGGTAGGTATAGTGGACTCATGTGGAATAACTTTGGGGTTTAAGGAGTTTGGATGCAAAAGCAGTATTCCCACTTAGTACAGGTGAAGGCTAGCAAAAGACTGGGAAGCGACCAGCTAGAGAGCGACAACAGTCATGAACATGCATTAAAATTAATCAACACCGAATGCAAGCATGAGTATGATATAATCCACCATGAACATAAATATCGTGAAGGCTATGTTGATTTTGTTTCAACTACATGCGTAAACATGTGCCAAGTCAAGTCACTTAAATCATTCAGAGGAGGATGCCACCCTATTATACCACATCATAACTATCTCGATAGCATTATAACTCATAGCTAATCAAGCATGGCATAAGAAACTATGATCTCTAGTTGTCATTGCAAACATGTTTATTCATAATAGGCTGAATCAGGAACAATGAACTAATCATATTTACAAAAACAAAAGAGGTCAAGTTCATACCAGCTTTTCTCATCTCAGCCAATCCATCATATATCATCATAATTGCCATTCACTTGCATGACCAAACGATGTGAATAATAATAATAGTGCACGTGCATTGGACTAAGCTGGAATCTTCAAGCATTCAATAAACAGGAGAAGACAAGGCAATATGGGCTCTTTTGTCAGATAAACAATAATGCATATAAGAGCCACTTCAACAATTTAATTATGGTCTTCTCCTATCGACCCCCAAAGAAAAGAAAAGAAATAAAACTGTTTACACGGGAAAGCTCCCAACAAGCAAAAGAAGAACATGAAATCTTTTTGGGTTTTCTTTTTAATTACTACTACAAGCATGGAAAGTAAATTAATTAAAAGCTACAACTAATTTTTTTGGTTTTTTTCTTCTTAAGGTTTAGTAAACACACAAGAAGAAATCATAAAAAGGAAAATAAACTAGCATGGATGATACAAGTAAAAAGTATGAGCACCGACATCTAGCAATGAGTGTGTGAACATAAATGTAATGTCGGTGGGAAATACGTACTCCCCCAACTTAGGCTTTTGGCCTAAGTTGGTCTATGGCCAAGGCTGGCCTGGCGGATATCCATAATAGTAGTTGGAGTCGTACTGAGAAGAAGAAGAGGAAGACTCCGATTGCCACTGGCTGACAATCATCTCCGGATCCCACTGGTAATTAGACTATCGTGAAGGATCAACTTGTGGTTCCGGCACTGGCTCCTCAGCTGGTGCAGGGTTCCGGTAGGCGTGAATAGCCTTCAACGGAACAAGGTACGTGCGTGAAGATAAATCAAACAAAGAAGGAGCAGGCAGGGTAATAGTCTCAGGATGATGTTTGTTAAAGAACAATTGATATTTAAGCTCTCCTTCCCTATTCTTAACAATAAAATCATGTGCCACCATACTTTTATAATCTAAATAAACACGAGGCAGCACCTTTTCTTCCTTCTCATAATGCCTATTAGGTTTGTTAAAATATGCAACTAAGCGTGAAGCATAGATGCCTCCAAAGATGGGGCCCTTTGTATGGTTCAGACTTAACCGTTTGGCAATAATGCCGCCCATACTAACAGAGTTATCACCATATAAACCATGGAGCAAAATAATAATATCAGGGATACTAAGGTTTCCAAAGTTTCCGCGACCAATTAAGAAACGACTAGCAAATAATGCAAAATAACATAAAACAGGAAAACGTATGCTAGTGATTCGTGCATCGGAAACCTTCCTTGTTTCCCCTACAATGATAGTATCAATAAACCCCTCCACATCATCGCGATGTGGTTCTTCTGTCTTGCCCTCAAAAGGGACTAAACAAACCAGACAAAAATCATAAAGTGACATCTCCTTATGCTCATCATATAAATAAAACTCCACCATAGGTGGTGAGCTCCTAGAATGGGAATGAAAGTTTTGCACAAAGATATTTGTGAGTAAGAGATACTGATCGCATTGGTCGTGGAGGAAAGCGGTAAGGCCTGCATTTTGAGCCAATTCATGGAAATCTTCATAAATCTCGGCTACTCTCAAGAAATCCTTGGAAGGCCATTCACAAGCCCTAACCTCCGTGGTGCGAGGCAGATTATACTTAGGCTTCAGTGCCTTTTCCTTCGAGCTTTGGCTCGATGAGCCCCTCAAAAGTCTCCTCATCATTTTCTGAAAAATTCTGAAATTTTTAGTACCTTCAAAATAAAAGTAAACCAAACTCAATAATATTGATAGCAACTACTCCTACAAGTGCCTAGGGCCTATATCATGCATCAAAACTACTTTTGACCATATAAATTTGACATGCAAGCTCAAGAACAGGGTCACCTAAGCAGCAAAAATTTGCAATGAATAATTCACTAGAACAAAAACTAATTGGACCAATGGAGGACTCACATACCAAGGAACAATCTCCCCAAGCAGTTTTGTGAGAGGTGCTTTGAGCAAGGAGATTGAAAATGGCAGTAAGATGAGCTAGAACTCGTGCTTGAGTTGGATATTCGTGTTTGTGGGAGGAAGAAGAAGTGTGTGGGTGCAGGAATAAGTGGAGGAGGGCCACCATGGGCCCACGAGGCAGGGGGCGCGCCCTCCACCCTCGTGGGCAGGAGGTTGACCCCACTTCTGTGTTCTTAGTGCCAAATATTCTCAAATATTTTAGAAAACATCATATTTAAATTTTAGGGCATTTGGAGAACTTTTATTTTTGGGGTATTTTTATATTGCATGGATAATCAGATAACAGACAGAAAAATATTTATTTTTATTTTATTTAATATAAGTAATAGAAAGTAAAAGTGGGGTACAGACGGTTGTGCTCTCTAGTTCATCCATCTCATGATCATCAAAAGGAATCCACTAACAAGGTTGATCAAGTCTTGTTAACGAACTCATTCTGAATAACATGGAACCGGAAAATTTTCGAATAAGACTATGTTACCTCAACGGGGATATGCACATCCCCAATAATAATAATATCATATTTCTTCTTGACAGTAGGAAGAGGAAATTCAAAACCTCCAAATATAATCGATGGAATTTTTCCAATAGAGTTGTTTCCTCGGAAAGTGTACCGTATGCTCATTACCATTAACATGAAAAGTGACATTGCCTTTAGTGCAATCAATAACAGCCCCTGCAGTATTCAAAAAGGGTCTTCCAAGAATAATAGACATACTATCGTCCTCGGGAATATCAAGATTAACAAAGTCCGTGAAAATAGTAACGTTTGCAACTACAAGAGGCACATCCTCACAAATACCGACAGGTATAGCAGTTGATTTATCATCCAGTTGCAAAGGTATTTCAGTAGGTGTCTACTTATTCAAATCAAGTCTATGATATAAAGAGAGAGGCATAACACTAACACCGGCTCCAAGATCACATAAAGCAGTTTTAACATAGTTTCTTTTAATGGAGCGTGGTACAGTTGGTACTCCTGGATCTCCAAGTTTCTTAGGTATTCCACCCTCAAAAGTATAATTAGCAAGCATGGTGGAAATTTCAGCTTCCGGTATCTTTCTTTTATTTGTAAAAATTTCTTTCATATACTTAGCATAAGGATTCATTTTGAGCATATCAGTAAATCGCATATGCAAAAAGATAGGTCTAATCATTTCAGCAAAGCGCTCAAAATCCTCATCATCCTTTTACTTGGATGGTTTGGGAGGAAAAGGCATGGGTTTCTGAACCCATGGTTCTCTTTCTTTACCGTGTTTCCTAGCAACAAAGTCTTTCTTGTCATAACGTTGATTCTTTGATTCTGGGTTATCAAGATCAACGACAGGTTCAATTTCTACATCATTATCATTACTAGGTTGAGCATCACCATGAACATTATCATTATCATTATCACTAGTTTCAAGTTCATTAACAGATTGTGTTTCAGCATCAGAAATAGAAATATCATTTGGATTCTCAGGTGTTTCAATAACAGGTTCACTAGAAGCATGCAAAGTCCTATCATTTTTCTTTTTCTTCCTTTGAGAAGGACTAGGTGCATCTATATTATTTCTCTGAGAATCTTACTCAATTCTCTTAGGGTGGCCTTCAGGATACAAAGGTTCCTGAGTCATTCTACCACCTCTAGTCATAACTCTAACAGCATTATCATTACTCTTACTATTCAATTCATTGAGCAAATCATTTTGAGCTTTAAGTACTTGTTCTACTTGAGAGGTAACCATAGAAGCATGTTTACTAATAAGTTTAAGTTCACCTTTGACATTAGCCATATAATCACCCATGTGTTCAAGCATATTTGAATTGTATTTCAATTGTCTACCAAAATAAGCATTAAAATCTTCTTTCTTAACCATAAATTTATCAAACTCATCTAAGCATGGGGTAGCAAACTTAGTAAATGGGATTACAGCTTTATCATATCTATAGAGAGAATTTACCTTTACTACATGTGTCGGGTTATCAAGACCATGAGTTTCTTCAATAGGTAATGGATTAAGATCATGTATTTCTTCAATGGGAGGTAAATTCTTAACATCTTCAGCTTTAATACCTTTTTCTTTCATAGATTTCATTGCCTCTTGCATATCTTTAGGACTGAGAAATAGAATGCCCCTCTTCTTCGGAGTTGGTTTAGGAATAGGCTCAGGAGTTGGCTCCAGAGCTGTCCAATTATTTTCATTTGTCAACATATTATTCAATAGAATTTCAGTTTCAGCCGGTGTTCTTTCCCTAAAAACAGAACCAGCACAACTATCCAGGTAATCTCTGGATGCATCGGTTAGTCCATTATAAAAGATATCAAGTATTTCATTTTTCTTAAGAGGATGATCAGGCAAAGCATTAAGTAATTGGAGAAGCCTCCCCCAAGCATGTGGGAGACTCTCTTCTTCAATTTGCACAAAATTATATATATCCCTTAAAGCAGCTTGTTTCTTATGAGCAGGGAAATTTTAGCAAAGAAGTAATAAATCATATCCCGGGACTACGCACACAACCAGGATCAAGAGAATTAAACCATATCTTAGCATCACCCTTTAATGAGAATGGGAATATTTTAAGGATATAAAAGTAACGAGTTCTCTCATCTTTAGTGAACAGGGTGGCTATATCATTTAATTTAGTAAGATGTGCCACAACAGTTTCAGATTCATAGCCATGAAAAGGATCAGACTCAACCAAAGTAATTATCTCAGGATCAACAGAGAATTCATAATTCTTATCAGTAACACAGATAGGTGAAGTAGAAAAAGCAGGGTCAGGTTTCATTCTAGCATTTAGAGATTACTTATTCCATTTAGCTAATAACCTCTTAAGTTCATTTCTATCTTTGCAAGCTAAAATAGCTAAAGAAGCTTCTTGATCAAAATCATAACCCTCAGGAATAACAAGTTATTCTTCATCATCAATTTCATCAGTATTATCAAATTCAATATTTTCAATCTCTCTAGCTCTAGCAAGTTGTTCATCAAGAAATTTACCAAGTGGCACAGTAGTATCAAGCATAGAAGTAGTTTCATCATAAGTAGCATGCATAGCAGAAGTAGCATCATCAATAACATGCGACATATCAGAACGAATAGCGGAAGTAGGTATAGGTGTCGCAAGCTTACTCAAAACAGAAGGTGAATCAAGTGCAGAGCTAGATGGCAGTTCCTTACCTTCCCTCGTAGTTGAGGGATAAATCTTGGTTCTTGGATCTTTCAAGTTCTTCATGATGATAAGAAAATATAAATCCCAAGTGACTCAAAGAATAGAGCTATGCTCCCCGGCAATGGCGCCAGAAAATGGTCTTGATAACCCACAAGTATAGGGGATCGCAACAGTTTTCGAGGGTAGAGTATTCAACCCAAATTTATTGATTCGACACAAGCGGAGCCAAAGAATATTCTCAAGTATTAGCAGCTGAGTTGTCAATTCAACCACACCTGGAAACTTAATATCTACAGCAAAGTGTTTAGTAGCAAAGTAATATGATAGTTGTGGTAACGGTAGCAAAAGGTAACAATAGTAAAAGTAATGTTTTTGGTATTTTGTAGTGATGATAGCAATAGCAACGGAAAAGTAAATAAGCGGACAACAATATATGAAAAGCTCGTAGGCAATGGATCGGTAATGGAGAATTATGCCGGATGCGGTTCATCATGTAACAGTCATAACCTAGGGTGACACAGAACTAGCTCCAGTTCATTGATATAATGTAGGCATGTATTCTGAACATAGTCATACGTGCTTATGGAAAAGAACTTGCATGACATCTTTTGTCCTACCCTCCCGTGGCAACGGGGTCCTTACGGAAAATAAGGGATATTAAGGCCTCCTTTTATAGAGTATCGGAACAAAGCATTAACACATAGTGAATACATGAACTCCTCAAACTACAGTCATCACCGGTAAGTATCCCGATTGTTGTCACTTCGGGGTTAATGGATCATAACACATAATAGGTGACAATAGACTTGCAAGATAGGATCAAGAACACTCATATATTGATGAAAACATAATAGGTTCAGATCTGAAATCATGGCATTCGGGCCCTAGTGACAAGCATTAAGCATAGCAAAGTCATAACAACATCAATCTCAGAACATAGTGGATACTAGGGATCAAACCTAAAAAAACTAACTCGATTACATGATAGATACCATCCAACCCATCACCGTCCAGCAAGCCTATGATGGAATTACTCACGCATGGCGGTGAGCATCATGAAATTGGTGATGGAGGATGGTTGATGATGACGGATTCCCCTCTCCGGAGCCCCGAACGGACTCCAGATCAGCCCTTCTGAGAGGTTTTAGGGCTTGGCGGCGGCTCTGTATCGTAAAACGTGATGAATTCTTCTCTCTGATTTTTTTCTCCCTGAAACTCAATATATGGAGTTGGAGTTGGCGTCGGAGAGGCAATAGGGGGCCCACGAGGTAGGGGGCGCGCCCGCCACCCTTGTGGAGAGACGGTAGGCCCCCTGGCCTTCATCTTTTGCAGGTATTTTTCTTATTTTCTGAAAAGTGGCTCCGTGAAGTTTCAGGTCATTCCGAGAACGTTTGTTTCTGCACATAAATAACACCATGGTAATTCTGCTGAAAACAGCGTCAGTCCGGGTTAGTTCCATTCAAATCATGCAAGTTAGTGTCCAAATCAAGGTCAAAAGTGTTTGGAAAAGTAGATACGGCAGAGACGTATCATCTGGTGATCCGAAGACTACCTCGAGGGCGATGGAGCCGGTAGAGCTGGCCCCCACGCCTGGTATAATACCTCTAAAGGTGGCTTCAGTGGGTTTGATCATCGAATGATCGATGCCCATGTTGCGCACTGTGTCCTGGTAAAGCAGATTTAGACTGCTGCCTCCGTCCATAAGGACTCGTGTGAGGTGGAAACCGTCAATTATTGGGTTGAGGACTAGTGCGGCTGGATTGCCGTGACTGGTGTTGACCGGACGATCCATTTGGTTGAAGGTGATCGGCCCTAGTTTGTATTGCGGGCTGACTGGTTACGTTAGGTCGACATTCCTAAGGGTGTGCATCCGGTCCGGGTTGGGAGTGTGGGTGGCGTTTACCATATTCACCATTTGGATATGCTGGAGAGATTTCTTTTGCCCTCCTCTATTTGGTGATCTGGGCTCCTTGTCGTTGTCATCGCTTTGAGACCCCTTATCTTTGTTTTTGGCGCCTAACCTGCCCGCTTGTTTGAAGACCCAACATTCTCTATTGGTATGATTGGCTGGTGTTCCTGGTTTGCCAAGAATTTGGCATGGACGGTCGGGTATGCGGTCCAAACTGGACGGACCTGAATTGTCATTTTTGAGTGGCCCTGTCCGCTGACCGGACTTAGAGCTATTAAATCCGGCATTGACTGCCGTGTCTTCGATGCTTTCACCATGTTTGCGACGTTTGTGTTTGTTGCGTCGGGGTTTGCCGTTGCTATCTCTAGCCTCTGATTTGCCAGTATTGCTTGCTGTGTTGTTTCTTTTTCTTCAGGCTTTTTGCTGTGGCAATAAGCCGGCGCTTGAAGCGCTCCTATTCGACGGGATCCTCAGGCACGATAAATTCTTCGTCACCGAGGCTCACCTCGTCTTCGGAGAGAGGCATGTCATTGTCATCCTCTGATTCTCCATCTGCTGCCTGTTCCTTGGGGCTGGCTTGCCCATCCTCCGGCTCAAAGCCTGGCTGGAGGGGATTGTCTTCGCCTTCGGCACTATTTTGCAGCATTATTGTCTCTTGTGCCAGTATCGATGTTTTTGCTATGGTGGGGCTTAGAGCGGCGCCGATGACGCCGGTTCATGGATTGCTTCTCGAGGGGATTATCCTCCGTTGCCTTATTGACTTCGCTTTCTTTGGGGGTGTCCACCATGTATATATCATACGATGAGGTGGCAGTCCAGCGCCCTGTGGGCGGTGGTTCTTGTTCGTCTCCCGCATCGTCTATACCGTCGATGTCTTCGAAGTCGAAGTTGAGCATGTTAGTTAGGTCGTCGACAGTGGCTACTAAGTGGGCGGTGGGTGGGGAACGAATTTCTTCGCCGTCCGCTTCCCGCTCGAGCCGGACATAGTTCGGCCAAGGGTCTCCTGACAAGGAGAGAGACCATAGTGAGTTTAGCACGTCGCCTAGGGGCGAGTGCTGAAAGATATCCTCGGAGGTGAACTCCATGATCGGTGCCCAGTCAGATTGGATGGGCACGGACATGAGCGGTTCGGAGTCTGTGGACGGGAACGAATCCGAGTGTCCGGCAACACAGGTCTTATAGGAGGTGAAGTCTGTATTCGGCTCTATCGCCGCTGAGTGTGCGGCCTCCGTGGCGGGGTCCATCCACTCGTCCTCGGATGGCGCAATCTGTTCCGGATTGAGGGCCGGAGTAGTTACAGGTCTGATCTCCCAAACACTGCCCGATGGCAGAGCTAAATCATGCTCATCGTGACTGTGAAGTGTACCTGACATGGGTTTGAACCCGTCGAAGATCATGTCTCTGCGGATGTCGGCGGTACAGTTCAAGCTTCCAATCCTGACCTGATGGCTAGGGGTGTAGCTCTCGATCTGCTCCAGATGGCTGAGCGAGTTGGCCCATAGTATGAAGCCGCCAAATACGAAGATCTGTCTGGGGAGGAAAACCTCACCCTGGATTGCATCGTTGCCGATGATCGAAGGAGCCATCAAGCCTTATGATGACGACATAGTGGAACTCTCAATTAAAGCACCAATGTCGGTGTCAAAACCGGCGGATCTTGGGTAGGGGGTCCCGAACTGTGCGTCTAAGGCGGGTGGTAACAGGAGGCGGGGGACACAGTGTTTACCCAGGTTGGGGCCCTGTCGATGGAGGTAATACCCTACTTCCTGCTTGATTGATCTTAATGATATGAGTATTACAAGAGTTGATCTACCACGAGATCAGAGAGGCTAAACCCTCGAAGCTAGCCTATGGTATGATTGTTGTTGTCCTACGGAGTAAAACCGTCCGGTTTATATTGACACCGGAGGGGGCTAGGGTTACACAGAGTCGGTACAAGGGAGGAGATCTACATATCCGAATTGCCAAGCTTGCCTTCCATGCAAAGGAGAGTCCCATCTGGACATGGGATGAAGTCTTCAATCTGGTATCTTCATAGTCCAACAGTCCGACCAAAGTATATAGTCTGGCTGTCTGAGGACCCCCTAAACCAGGACTGCCCCAGTGGCAATCGTGGTGGTTCTACATCACCGAGCCGCGTGACACCAACTGGGTGGCGGCCCCTGAATTTCGATCCGGCATCCCCACGCGGCTCACCTCCTGGAAAGAGAAGGGCCTATCTTGGGGTTCATCGGTGGAGCTGACCAGACTCCAGATCTGTGTTAAAAATATGATAAGCAAGAAAATCAAGCTTGTCAACATGGTCCAGATCATGCTCTTTCGCCGGATCCTTCCATGTCAAAGACGGGCATTCAATATGTGGCAGTTCGACCCGGCCAAGCACCAGACGCTATCAGAGCTTTTCGACACGACGCACAAACACGTCTAGAAGGTGTTGTTTAAGGTCGCCGAGGTTCCTCCTCCCCTTACCGAGGATCGCGGACTGAGCGCAAAGCGCTCTACCAATCCGGTAAGCTCTTTATATCTCACAAGATGTTCCTTTATCCAGTATAATGACGTGAGGGATCTGTGCCTCCATGCCATTGTAACAGGACTGGGTAGCGACAGCGGAGTGGATTGATTGTCCGGCCCCACTACCTGAAGATCCAGCAAAGGGTCTCTTAACGGAGATGCTGGTTCCGGCGCCCTATGAGGCACCGGAGAAGAAAGCTGCGGGGACCAGGAAAGGTCCCCGGTGCAAGGTTGTATCAGACTCATCGTCTAAAAACACCGAGGCACACTCCTCCCACGAAAACAAAGAGGCGGAAGAGGAAAGTTCTCCCCCCACCAACCAGGGGGACAAGAAAAGGAAGGCCGCCCCATCTGGGGAGGCCGAATGGTCCAAGAAGGGAAGGACCCTCCTTCCGGACCACTCCACAACAGCCGCTTACAGCGACGAGGAGTGGTTGCCCAGGGACAAGCCCCTGACAAAGTCGTAAGTATCCGGATACTATAATAGTTCTGGTATGTTTCGTTTTATTGCTTCTTATCATGTCAAACAGGATCATGCAGTCCATCCAAAGCCCATATCGACGTATCCTCTTCGGATGAGTCTTTGGGCCAGTCGGCGATGAACAACGATTCCCTCCCGACAGCCACCTCCCCTCGACGCACAGACGACATCGAGGTGTTGTCTCAAAGGGCACCGGACCAAGGGGAGATAATTCTGGAGGCGCACCAAGGCGACATCCCAGATGCCAGGCACATGGGGGGTAAGACTCCCATGGGTTCTAATGACGGGGGCCGCAGCAAGTTCGGCCCGTAGCCGGATACTGCGCCGGAACCTCCAGTGGTTCCGGATTGTGTCAGGCGACCCCTCGCTAATGGGGGCGAGCAATCTGTCTCGATGGCCTTTGTCCATCCAGAGGCATCGGACAACTTGTTGGAAGTGCTTCGCGGCGCTTCCATTGATGAAGAGCACCGCACCATCATGAGTGTGGTGGTCGAGAAGGTTCGGTCCGCCAAAAGCGGATTGACCGAAGCCTGTGCCAGCCTCCTAACATGCTTTGAGGTAAGTAATCAAATTATGAGAAAATATCACAGCATAGACAATAGCCCCTGATGCTCTGTTTGGTGTTCGCAAAGAAAGGCCGAACAGAGGACCAAACAACAATCACAAGAGTCTAATCAAAATATGTCTATGTGGAGGTCTCCGGACTGAAGCGGGACCTTGAGCGGTCCGAGGAAGAGCTCGGCCTTACCAAGAGGCAGCTCAAAGCGAACAAAGGTAAGTGATACTGCGTCTGCATATTGATAAAGAAAAAGTGGTTATTAGATCATAGGATCATCATGAATTTTGCTAGGGGCCACGACCGAAGTGGCGCCACTGAAGAAGGCGCTGTCCGAGGCCGAAGACAGAGCGGCCAAGTTGCACATCGAGCGCGAGAAGCAAGAGGCCCGAGTCGGCGAGGTTCAGCAAGATCTCCAGGATTTTGTCAAGAAATATGAGTCCTTGGAGCATGACTCTAAGACGCAGGGGTCCGAGCTTGAGAAGGCCCTCAAGAATGCACAAAATGCTAAGGCCGAAGCCCAAACGGCCCTCCAGGAGATTTAGGCGGTCAAGAAGATAGCGGCGGGTAAGGCATTCATTATGCAAAGCAAGCATGTGAAGGAGACTTTCCTTTTACTTACCCAAATTCGGAGCTCTCCAAGAGCGTTCGCAGATCTATCACGTAGCTTATCGGATGCCGCGGAGTTCTACCGGGCCGAGGAAGGGAGCTCTATGGAAAAGTTATTCTGGTCTCAATATGCTGGGACCGAACATCTGATGCCCTTGAGCAACCAGCTGAAGCAACTGGTCGAGCGTCACAAGGCGACCGAACTGGCCATGAAGGGTCTCATAGTTCGGCCTGGTAAAGCGGCTTGTGAATGCCTGCCCACGGATTGAAGTCATAAAGCGGTCCGTCTGCATTGAAGGTGCGCGTAGGGCCTTTGCCCGTGCGTAAGTGCACTGGGCGAAGATGGACGCCGAAAAGCTGGTGAAGGAGGGGCCACCGGAGGGCAAGGAGCATCGCCACCCCGAAAAGTATTATGACAGTGTGCTGAAGGGTGCCCGCCTTGTGGCGGAGGAATGTGCTAAGGATGTAATATTTGTATGAATGTACTCATGTGATCCTGTAATATGAAAACGAGTTCATGTGCGCTATGTAATGCTTGTCGATTTAAAATATTACCTTCTATGCGGCTGTTTATAAAATCTGAGAGTTGACCACACGTCGGCTTCTGCCCCCATGTAACTAGTACTAAGGTGCTCGGGATAAATCTTAAACACTCTTTATCAAAAAAAATTGGTCCTTTAAGGAGGTGTTTAGCGCAGTGAACAAGGAAATCAGACTATACAGCTTTATCACTCTCACTTAGCCATAGAAGACTACAATTTTAAATTTTGGCGAAGCCCCTAGTATTCGGAAGGCCGAACTTGGGGCGCTATATACGCCTAAATCAGACAAGGCCGATTCCTTGCCCGAAGCGGAAAAAATCTTTAAGGGTTTGATACCTCTCGAACAGCGACCAGCTCTCGCCGCATCATGATAGTCAATTTTTGGCTTTCTCTTCTGAGGTGCTCGTCCGGAAGAACCGGGACACAATCGCAGTGGTTCTCCCAGTGCTACCTTAGCCGATATTGCGGAACGTAACATACCAAAACATGGGAGCCGGGCAAACCCAACTATTGACCCAAGACATGATTCGGAGCTGATGCATATAATGCTATAAGTTCGGGGTGCCGCACTGTCGAAAGTGTTTGGACTTTTCTTGTTGTGTTATGGGATACACTGAAGCCCGTGGCCCACTGGACGTACCAGAATGTACGGGTGCAACTTGTCATAAATAAGCAGACAGGGAAAAAGGATGAAGAAATGAAATAATAAGATAACACTATACATTGTTATTTAAATGATACGTCAAAGTGTATGTATACAAGTAGTGCAATAAGCAAAAATAGGACTATTTGACATGTCCTATCCAAGGGCAAGCTGCATGTGGGTATGTAAAACATGTATAGCGATCGTTATCAGAGACCACCTGGGGATTCCCTTGTACGTCAAAGCTTCTTGCTTCCTTGGTGTTTCCTTCCCGTGATGGGTCCGATAATCAGGGTATCGGAGAGGGCCTTCAGAGAATAGGGTCCTGAAAGGAAGAAAATGGTAAAGATATATGGGTCCTAAGGCAGTTGAGCCGCATTGTGGGCCGTGCCATAGTCGTGCCTCCGCCTATGCCCATGGTATTTTGAGTGTGTAATTATGTATGTGTGGCACAAATTTAGCCGCTTGACTGCGACTAGGATGGAGGCCGAATTGCTAGGCGAGCTCTGAACGTGCCAGGCAATCCTGTTGTGGGGTACAACGGACTCGCTTGAAGGTGTCCGGGGGCTTTATTGCTGAATTGGTGGTTTGCCTTAGAAGGCTGCTTTCTAGTTCTGTTGTGAGGGCCGCAGTGTGCTCCTCCGTACAGAGCGAGCGTTCTGTGTTTCCATTAACTGTTATAACCCCGCGAGGTCCTGGCATTTTGAGCTTGAGGTATGCATAATGCGGTAACGCATTGAATCTAGCAAATGCGGTTCCTTCGAGTAGTGCGTGATAGCCACTGGGGAAGGGGACGATATCGAAGATCAACTCCTCGCTTCGGAAGTTGTTCGGAGATTTGAAGACCACTTCCAGTGTGATTACGCCCGTGCAACATGCCACTACACCTAGTATGAAACCTTTAAAGGTGGGTTTTGTGGGTTTGATCCTCGAGGGGTCGATAGCCATTTTGCGCACTGTATCCTGATAGAGCAGGTTCAGGCTGCTGCCACCGTCCATAAGGACTCAAGTGAGGTGAAATCCATCAATGATTGGGTCAAGGACCAATGCGACAGAACTTCCATGACGGATACTGGTAGGGTGGTCCCTGCGATCGAAAGTGATCGGACAAGAAGACCATGGATTGAACTTTGGGGCGACTAGCTCCATCGCATAGATGTCCCTTAGTGCACGCTTCTGTTCCCGCTTGGGAATATGGGTTGCGTATATCATGTTCACCGTTTTCACTTGGGGAGGAAATTTCTTCTGTCCTCCTGTGTTCGGTAGCTGGGGCTCCTCCTCGTCGTTGCTATGCAACCCCTATTCCTTGTTTTAGGCATTCAACTTGCCAGCCTGTTTGAACACCCATCATTCTCTATTGGTGTGGTTGGCTGGTTTATCGGGGGTGCCGTGAATTTGAAACGAGCGATCGAGTATGCGGCCCAAACTGAACGGGCCCGGATTGCTTCTTTTGAACGGCTTTTTCCGCTGACTGGATTTAGAGCCACTAAATCCGTCATTGACTGCCGTGTCTTCAGCGTTGTCGCTGTTGTTGCGGCGCTTATGTCTGTTACGACGTGGCTTGCCATTGCTATATCTCACATCTGAATTGCCAGGATTTCTTGATGTGTTGCTGCTGCGAGCCAGCCAGCTGTCCTCGCCCGCACAAAATCGGGTCATGAGTGTCGTGAGGGCTGCCGTGGACTTCAACTTCTCTTGGCCGAGGTGTCGGGCGAGCCACTCGTCGCGGATGTTATGCTTAAATGCCACTAAGGCCTCGACATTCGGACAGTCGACAATTTGGTTCTTTTTAGTTAGGAACTGAGTCCAGAATTTCCTGGCTGACTCCCCAGGCTGTTGGGTTATATGATTCAAGTCATCAGAATCCGGTGGTCGCACATAAGTGCCCTGGAAGTTGTCAAGGAATGCATCTTCCAAGTTCTCCCATCTGCTAATTGAGTTTGCCGGCAGGCTATTCAGCCAATGCCGAGCCGGCCCTTTGAGTTTTAGTGGGAGGTACTTGATGGCGTGTATATCGTCACCGCGGGCCATGTGGATGTGGAGGAGGAAATCTTCAATCCATACCGCGGGGTCTGTTGTACCATCATATGATTCAATGTTCACGGGTTTAAACCCTTCTGGGAATTCGTGATCCATTACTTCGTCGGTGAAGCATAGGGGGTGTGCGGCACCTCTGTGCCAAGCTATATCACGACTCAGTTCATACGAGTCTTGTCTGCTGTATTCGGCCCGGCCGGATTTTCTTTTAGTATATCTGGCGTGACGGTCGTCGTCATGCGTGGGGGCGTGCCCCCGTGATCCGTAGATTGATCTTATATGTCCTGCTTTGTTTTCCAATACGTCTCGTAGGTCCTGCGTGTAGACCCGGGCCTTGGTGTTTTTGTTTGACTGGCGACGGGGTGCGGGCTGGATTTCGGGCTGATATGCCACTTTGTCTCGGCCACGAGGTGGCCGGTCATCCGCATCATACGCTGGTGGTGTAGGCTTTAATGCTTCCTCCTCGAGTTGGGGTAGCAACCTGCGCTTTGGTAACTTTTGGTTGAGCGCTCGAGTTCGTATTCCTCGGATGCCAGGACCTCGGTCCATCTATCCGCTAGAAGATCTTGATCATCTTGAAGCTGCTGCTGCTTTTTCTTCACGCTTTTTGTTGTGGTTATAAGCAGGCACTTGAAGCACTCTTGCTCAACGGGATCCTCAGGCACGATAAATTCTTCGTCGCCGAGGCTCACCTCGTCTTCGGAGAGGGGCATGTAATTGTCATCCTCTGATTCTCCGTCTGTCGCTTGTTCCTTAGGGCTAGCTTGCCCATCCTCCCGCTCGAAGCCTGGCTGGAGGGGATTGTCTTCGTCTTCAGCTCTATTCGCAGCGTTATTGTCTCTTGTGCCGGTATCGCTGCTTTTGCTATAGCGGGGCTTAGAGCGGCGTCGATGACTCCAGTGCTTAGATTGCTTCTCGAGGGGATTATCCTCCGTTGCCTTATTGCCATCGCTTTCTTGGGGGTGTCCACCATATATATATATCATATGATGAGGTGGCTGTCCAGCGCCCTATGGGCGGTGGTTCCTGTTCTTCTCCTGCATCGTCGTCCATACCGTCGATGTCTTCGGAACCGAAATCAAGCATGTTGGTTAAGTCGTCGACAGTGTCTATTAAGTGGGTGGTGGGTGGGTAATTAATTTCTTCGTCGTCCGCTTCCCACTCAAGTGGGACATAGTTCGGCCAAGGGTCTCCTGACAAGGAGAGAGACCTCAATGAATTTAAAACGTCGCCCAAGGGTGAGTGCTGAAAAATATCCGCGGAGGTAAACTCCATGATCGGTGCCCAATCAGATTGGATAGGCACGGACGCAGGTGGTTCAGAGCCTGTGGCTGGGGACGAATCCAAGGGTCCGGTAACACAGGTCTCATAGGAGGTGAAGTCAGCATTCGGCTCTATCGCCGCTGAGTGTGCGGCCTCCGTGGCGGGGTCCATCCACCCCTCCTCGGATGGCACGATCTAGTCAGGATTGAGGGCCGGAGTAGCCGTAGGTGTGATTTCCCGAACACCGTCCGGCGGCAGGGCTAAGTCATGCTCGTCGTGACTATGCGGCGCACCTGACATGGGCTCGAATCCGTCGAAGATCAAGTCTCCATGGATGTCGGCAATATAGTTCAAGCTTCCAAACCTGACATGATGGCCAGTGGCGTAGCTCTCGATCTGCTCCAGATGGCCAAGCGAGTTGGCCCACAGTACGAAGCCGCCGAATACAAAGATCTGTCCGTGGAGAAAAACCTCACCCTGGATCACGTCATTACCGATGATCGAGGGAGCCATCAAGCCTTTATCGTGATGGCACAGTGGAACTCTCAATGAAAGAACCAATGTTGGTGTCAAAACCGGCGGATCTCGGGTAGGGGGTCCCGAACTGTGCGTCTAAGGCTGATGGTAACAGGAGGCGGGGGACACAATGTTTACCCAGGTTCGGGCCCTCTCGATGGAGGTAATACCCTACTTCCTGCTTGATTGATCTTGATGATATGAGTATTACAAGAGTTGACCTACCACGAGATCGTAGAGGCTAAACCATAGAAGCTAGCCTATGATTATGATTGTTGTTGTCCTACGGACTAAACCCTCTGGTTTATATAGACACTAGAGGGGGCTAGGGTTACACAGAGTCGGTTACAGAGAAGGAGATCTACATATCCGAATCGCCAAGCATGCCTTCCATGCAAAGGAGAGTCCCATCCGAACATGGGACGAAGCCTTCAATCTTGTATCTTCATAGTCCAACTGTCTGGCCAAACTATATAGTCCGGCTGTCCGAGGACCCCTTAATCCAGGACTCCCTCACCCGCCGTGGCAATATTGGACTTTGCCCTTTGGGTGGCCTTGACCTGATCAGGCGCTCCTGCCCGACAAGGGAGGCTTGCCCAAGGTGATATCTTGCCGTCCTGTATGCTAACTAGGTCTTCTTGATCCGCTCCTTGATCTCATGAAGAGCGGTTCTTCTACCTTAGTTTTGTTGTTATATGTTGGTGCTGGATATAGCATGCTAGCACGCTTGTGTACAAGTCTGGGAAGCAAATGTGATCGTTCGTTGCACCGATAGGAGCCCCTGTGCCTGGCTCATACGTGCCGCCAGGCATCGTTGGAGTAGGCCCTAACAAATACACAGGCAGGCGCTATGACCCCTCTACAATGGGATCCATTTCTTCCTTGATATCTTCCTTGCTTCTCCATTAACATGTGATTGAATCAGTTTCCGGTTTTTCCGCATGTCGTGCGAGGCGACATGGGGTAATTTAAGCCATGACCCGTGGGCTGCCAACACCCCATGTTCACGGGGCGATAACTAACATGTCCATTTTCCATCAAGTTCTCCTACTGTTACTTATAATGTTTTTATGCATAATAATTCTTTATGGAGTAATTCTAATGCCTTTTCTCTCATAATATGCAAGGTTCACACAAAGAGTGATGCGGAGCATCCTACGTTCATCTCCAGGTACACCTTCATAACACATCAAGCCCCAAGTGGACCTACCAGACTTAAGGTGAACCCGCTCCTCTTCAAGATTTACATGAACATCTATGGGACTTGGTCGCTACCTCACCATGGAACGTTGTGCATCATTAGGTACGAGGGCGACTGCCGCCAAGCAGCTAGGGAGCTTCTCGGAGGCCAATGAGAAGGACCCCAAGGCCATAAGGAAGAAGAAGGAGTGCATGAAGATCAACTCTGCACTTCCCAGGCGACCCCGTGCCCACGGCCCTCGAAGACCTCGTGCGCACGGGCAACACAGAGAGCTGGCGCCAGAGCACCCCGTGTGCACGGGCCTGTACCGTGTCCACGGGACCCCCGTGCGCACGGGCCCAACTTACCCCGTGCGCATAGGCCCCACAGGATGGACGGCTGTGATTGCTGTTTGGGCCTCTTCTTCATCCACCCCGTCCCTCACCTCCAGCCACCTATATATTCCATACATAGACCATTTGTTAGGGTTAACAAAGGATATGATAGACATATGAGAGCTTTGCTCCTTGTACCACTCCTCCACTTGAGAGAGAGAGAGACCTCTCCATTGGAGATCAAGACCTCCTATGGAGAAGATCCCTAGTGGATAGATCATGACCTCCTATGGAGAAGATCCCTAGTGGATAGATCCCCATCATAGGATCACCAAGACCTAGTTCCTCATAGGATTGGGATGAACTAGCACCTTGTATCTTTCCTTTATTGTCTTTGAATCATTGTATCTCTCTTTGTGTGATTGGATCTAGCATATGTGTGATTGGATCTAGTCAATTGAGTGTTTTCCCTCTTGTGTTCATCTTGTTCTTGGGGATTCCCCCTCCAATTCGTGAATGATCTCCACTTAGGGTTCCACCCTACACCATTTTGGTATCATGAGACATGGTTTCTCATGAAATTGTAGCCCCCCTCTTTGTTTTCTAGCCTAGTTTTGTTGTGTTCTTCCCCAATTTCGAAAACCCCACCAAAAGTAGACCCAATTTTTTTTGTGATTTGTTGGCTTGGTGATGTTTTGTTGGATTTGATCCATGGATTTGCTTGGTTTCAAGTGGATCTAGACCTCCCCCATCTTTTCCCCACCACCCATCCCCAAAATCTCCCCAATTTTGCCCAAGAAATCTCCATTTTCCGCCACGAAATCGCGAAATTTCCGCCCACCCCGTGCCCACGGACCCCAGACCCCGTGCGCACGGCCCCCGAAAACTCTCTGGACACCCCGTGCCCACGGACCTGTACCATGCGCATGGGACCCCATGCCCACGGGCTCCTACCCCTGTGCGCACGACCCCCCTAGGACAGCCGCGAGTACTTCACCATTTCGCCCATAACTGCCACATCCGGAGTCCGATTTTCACGTTCTTTAGCTGGATGAGTACCTATGAACATCCCCCATCCACCTAGATAGGCTCCAACACCATTTGAATCCATCAAAATTTTGACATTTTGGCTTCTTTAACTAGGCCTTCCACCATACCATCCGCAAAATCCACCATAGCCTTCCGCAACCTAACCCATTGTGCTCCATTTAGCATTTTTGGTCGTTTGAGTTGTGACTTGAGTCTCCTAAGGTGTTTCGGCTACTTAGGGACCGTGCTTCCAACTCCGACTCACATAACCCAATAACCCTCCAGTTCCGCATTGCCTACTCGCATAACCCATCATTGCATTGCCGCAATCCCATTGAGCTTCCGCAACACCACCACTGCATCCCGCTACCGCCATTTGACTTTTGTCCGTGAGATTTTGAGTTCACAGGTTTTTTACCGTTTCCTAAGGTGTTTCGGCTACTTAGGGACGAGTCTCCATCATCTTGGTATCTACATCAAGAACACCGCCACTCACCATCTTCAAGGATGGTAACCTCGACGACACCATTGTACATTCCCCTTGCAATTGCATTGATAACCCCGAGCCCCTTTTGCGTCACTTGCCTATCGAGACTAGCCATTTGAGTATTGCCTGCAATGTTACTTGTGCACATTAGTGATCTACACCTTCTATTGCATACATACCATATCATATTGGTATCATCATATCATCTCTTGTGTCACAAGATTGTTCCCGCATATACACAATTGCTATCTTGGTTTGTGCATTTCGCATAGTGGCCATATCAAAAAAATAGAGAGAATAAGCTTTTAAGCAAAAGAAAAGAGATCAAAGATCTTGTAAGCAAGCGCCATAGCATCATACCACATTGCGCATAAGATTGTCATATCTGATCATCTTGGATCATCTTGAGAAGAGGGGGCATCATAAAATTTTCCATCAAGTTCTCCTACTATTACTTATAATGTTTTTATGCATAATAATTCTTTATGGAGTAATTCTAATGCCTTTTCTCTCATAATATGCAAGGTTCACACAAAGAGGGTGAATGCTGGCAAGTGGAATTCTAGACCTGAAAAGGATACATCAGAGTTACCTATTCTGCACATCTCCAAATGAGCATAAACTTCACCGAGATTTTCTATGGAATATTTAAGAATTATAGGAGAAAATAACTACAAGAGGGGGCCCACCAGGTGGTCACAACCCACTTGGGTGCGCCAGGGTCCCCAGGCGTGCCGTGGTGGGTTGTGCCCTCCACAGCCCACCTTCGGTGCCCATCTTCTGGTATATAAGTCATTCTGACCTACAAAAAATAAGGACATGACTTTTGGGACGAATCGCTGCCGTATCGAGGTAGAACTTGGGCAAAAGAACTTTTGCCCTTCGGAGGAGCGATTCCCCCGAAGGAACTTCCCTCCAGGAGGGGGAAATCATCTTCATCATCATCACCAAAAACTCTCCCATCTTGGGGAGGGAAATCTCCATCAACATCTTCAGCAACACCATCTCCTCTCAAATCCTAGATCATCTCTTGTGTTCAATCTTTGTACCAGAACCTTAGATTGGTGCTTGTGGGTGACTAGTAGTGTTGATTACATCTTGTAGTTGGTTACTATAATGTTTATTTGGTGGAATATTGTATGTTCAGATCCATTATGCTATTTAATACCTCTCTGATCTTGAGCATGATATCATTTGTGAGTAGTTTCTTTAATTCTTGAGGTCAGGGAGAAATCTTGTTGCAAGTAATCATGTGAAGTTGATATTTGTTTGATATTTTGATGATATGTATGTTGTGATTCCATTAGTGGTGTCATGTGAATGTCGACTTCATGCCACTTCACCTTATTAGGGCCTAAGGGAATGCATTATGGAGTAGTTATTAGATGATGGGTTGCTAGAGTGACAGAAGCTTAAACCCTAGTTTATGCATGACTTCGTAAGGGACTAATTTGGATCCAAAAGTTTAGTGCAATGGATAGATTTTATCTTAATACTTTTCTCGTAGTTGCGGATGCTTGCGAGAGGGTTAATCATAAGTAGGAGGTTTTTTCAAGTAAGAACAACACCTAAGAACCTGTCCACCCACATATCAAATTATCAAAGTAGCGAACACAAATCAAGCCAACATGATGAAAGTGACTAGATGAAATTGTCGTGTACCCTCAAGAACACTTCGCTTATCATAAGAAACCATTTTGGCCTGCCCTTTTCAACAAAAATATTGGGCTACCTTGCTGCACATTATTTACCATTAGCGTTACTTGCTTGTTACAAATTACCTAGATGTCAAACTACTCGTCACCGAGAATTTTAGTGCTTGTTGAGATTACCTTTCTGAAAACCACTTGTTATTTCCTTCTGCTCCTCATTGGGTTTGACACTCTTACTTATCGAAAGGATTACGATTGATCCCCTATACTTGTGGGTTATCTAGGCTCTTTTCTGGCCCCATTGTCGGGGAGTGAAGTGCTCTTGGTAAGGAATAGTTGTTACTACGTGCTGAAATTTATTATCACTTGTTACTATGGAGAACAATCCTTCGAGGGTTTTGTTCGTGGTATCTTCACCCCGACCGTAACCAAAATTAGTTGCCCCTCAACCTACTGCACCCACAGAAAATATTGGCTATGAAATTCCTTCGGGTATAATAGAATAACTACTAGATAATCCTTATGCAGGAGATGGAACCGAACATCATGATATGCACTTGATATATGTGGATAAAATTTGTGGATTATTTAAGCTTGCAGGTTTTCCTGGAGATGAAGCTAAGAAGAAGGTTTCCTGTTATCTTTGAAGGGAAAAGCATTGGCATAGTATAGTCTATGCGATGATATTGGATCTTGGAATTGGAATTTCTCCAAAACAATCATCCTATGCATGCATCTAGTTCACCGTGATCGAAACGGCATATATAACTTTTGGCCTTATGAAGGAGAAAATGTTGCTCTAGCTTGGGGGGTGTCGGATCACGGGTTCCGGCAAAACCCTTAAGGTTCGAACACTAGGGTGCGCTCAAAGATTTCCCCCCTACCGATCCACGTCCTAACTCAGCTGAGATCTTACGAACTAACTCAACGAACTCGTAACACAAAGGACATGAGATTTATACTGGTTCAGGCCACCATTGTGGTGTAATACCCTACTCCATTTTGGTGGTGGTGGATAGCCTCTGGGCTGATGATGAACAGTACAAGGGGAAGAACAGCCTCCTGAGGTTGAGGTGTTCTTATGCTTGGTGAACTTGTGTGTGTGAGAATGTGATTCACTCTGCCCTAGCGATGGTGGTGGCTAGTCCTATTTATAGAGTCCCTGGTCCTCTTCCCAAATATTGAGTGGGAAGGGAGCCAACAACGACCAATTTGAAGGGGGACAACTAGTACAACTTATCCTGACAAAAGTGGTCTTCGCCTGCAAAAGGCTCAAGTGGTGACGCCGTCTTGGGCTCCACGGTGACCTCTGTGTTGCCATCCTTCTGGTCTTGTTCTTGTTGCACCGATATGGAAACCTTTGCTTGATGCCACGGTACTCCGCGCCTGCGCTTGCCCCATTAGCACCAAAGAGGAAACAAGGACACTGCGCGCGCTGGCGCCCGCCTGGTCTCGATCGTCATGGCTCACGTCACGAGAACCTCGCGAGGTTTGCCTGGCCTTAAACTCTCCGCCCCTCGCGAGCCTGCCTGGTGAGGCCGCTCCTGAGGAGGTCTTGCGTCTTCCGCCTCGCGAGGCTTGGCCCCTTGCAAAGGTCTTGAATGCCTTGTTGATGAAGATGGGCCGTACAGGCCTGCTAGCAAAGCCACACCGCGGGCCGCAGGCAGGCAAGTCTGGGGACCCTCGTTCCCAGAACGCCGACAGTAGCCCCCGGGCCCAAGGCGCGCTCGGGCTTGGCTTCGAGGCGAAGCCAAAGGTCAAGTGCGGAGCGCCGCGGGCCCCAATAGCCTGCGGCCTTGGTCGACGTGTGGCGGTTGATTGGTCGTGGGTGTTTCAGGTTCTCCATGCTGCCTCAACAACTGCCTGACTTGACAAGTCCCTGCGACATGCAAGGAAAACTATCATTAGCTGTGATCATGGGGGGCGTTGGTTGGCCTTCTCCTAGTATTAATCGGAGGGGGGCGGAGCCCCCGTCGCCCATCATTCTTTTGCCTCTCCCGCTTATTCTTCTTCCTTGCTCCACTCCTTGCTTGTGCAGACATGGCGCTGATCCGGAGGTTCTGGGCCGCAGAGAAGGGCAAGGCTCCCCTCAACGAGCCCGAGCTGCTCCCGACGAAGAAGAGGAGGTCTCATTGCCGCGAGATGGTCGACAGGCCGGTGGTGTCGCGGTCTTGGTATGAGAGGTTGCTGTCGGTGTCAAAACCGGCGGATCTCTGGTAGGGGGTCCCGAACTGTGCGTCCAAGGCTGATGGTAACAGGAGGCAAGGGACACAATGTTTACCCAGGTTCGGGCCCTCTCGATGGAGGTAATACCCTACTTCCTGCTTTATTGATCTTAATGATATGAGTATTACAAGAGTTGATCTACCACGAGATCGTAGAGGCTAAACCCTAGAATCTAGCCTCTGATTATGATTGTTCTTGTCCTATGGACTAAACCCTTCGGTTTATATAGACACCGGAGGGGGCTAGGGTTCACAGAGTCGGTTACAAGGGAGGAGATCTACATATCCGAATTGCCAAGCTTGCCTTCCACACAAAGGAGAGTCCCATCCAGACACGGGACGAAGTCTTGAATCTTGTATCTTCATAGTACAATAGTCCGGCTGTCTGAGGACCCCCTAATCTAGGACTCCCTCCGTAGCCCCTGAACCAGGCATTAATGATGATGAGTACGACGCGCAGATTGTCTTCGGCATTGCAAGGTGGGTTCCTTCTCCGAATACTCCATAGAAGATTTTGAACACAAGGATCATGTCCGGCTCTACAAAATAAATTCCACATACCTCCGTAGATAGTATATTATTCCACAAATCTAATCTCCTGACAACTTTTTATAACGTGACGTGCTGCCGTGGCCCGGTCATTACGAACCTTTTTTCCCTGCCTGCCATTGCACGTGTTGCGAGGCGGTTTTATTGGCATGTCTTGTCGAAGCAGAGATTGTGTTCCCCTTATCATGAGATTCCCATCAATACAGGTGTGGGTAACCCAATCGTGTTTGTTAGTATGACTCCTCGATTTTAGGCAAGTTCCAAACAGCCACGCGGAGGACGCTTGATATTCACCCTCTTTATAGAGGGGCCAAGGCATGTCCTTTTCTTCTCACGCCTAATCCTTCCCCTCCCCCACCTCAAGTTCCAACACCCAAGGCTTAGGCTAAGCGCTTCGGACCTTCAACCATGTCCGGATCCAACCTTCAAGGTCAGTGGATGTGACAGAGGAGGACATTAATAAGCTAAGGGAAGCCAGGTATCTGATCGCCGAAGTCTTGCACAGGCTGCCTGCTCAAGGGCAGGTCATCCCCACTCCCGAACCCAACGAGAGTGTTGTATTTGTTTCCCACTTCCTCCGAGGGCTAGGCTTTAGTCTTGATCCCTTTGTAAGAGGGCTTATGTTCTATTACGGGCTCGATTTCCACAATCTAGCTCTAGATTCCATCCTCCACATCTCGTTGTTTATCGTCGTGTGCGAGGCATTCCTTCGCATCACCCCACACTTCGGCTTATGGCTTAAGACCTTCAATGTGAAGCCGAAGACGATCGACGAGCGACACGCATAATGCGGAGGTACCATAATAAGAAAAGGCGCCGATGCTCCATGGCCTAATGGCTCCTTCCCGGAGGTGTCCAACTTATGCCAGCGGGAGTGGTTTTACATCATAGCTCCCCGAACTAAAAAGTGGGCAGCTGCCCCTGCCTTCCGCTCGGGCCACCCGCCGCAACTAGCGTCATGGGTCAACAAGGGGCTGGACTGGGGGATAGTTAATGACATGCTGACATTGCAAAGTCTTATCCGAGATCTCCTCAAGAGGGATGTCAGTCTTGTCAAGGTAATGCAAGTTATGCTAGTTTGTCGGGTCCTGCCATTCCAACGTCGATCTCTCCGTCTGTGGGAGTTCATCCCGGAAGGACCGTGAACTATTCAACAATTCTTCGGCATGACGCTCGAAGAGATGTACAGATTGTTCTTCGGATCACGAATAAAGTGTCCAGACACCACCGAGGATGCGGGTCTCCACTGCAACCGTCGAGATACCCACGTAAGTAATTCTGCGGCCGAACATGTTGTCTTTTTATTTGTCACAACATCATTCTGAAAAAATCACTCTCGGCCGGGACTGGATAAGAAAGGCGAAGATGATCAAGTGTTTGGCCCCCCTTCCCGAAGGCTCACCGGATCCTGTGCTAGCCAGGATGCTTGAGTGCACACCTTATCAAGTGCCATCAGGGGAAGATAAAGGGAGGAATAAAGAAGCCGAAAGCGGGCTTCACGCATTACTCATCCAAACCGGGGGAATTAGTGTCTCCACGAAGGAGGATAATTCGGGAGAGGAATCCAGAATCCCCTCTCCCCAAGGAAGCAAAAGGACCGCCTCTGAAGACTTGGAAACGAAGTTTTCCAAACGAGGGAAGAAACCTTTGCCAGGGGGGCCTGCCCCGGAGGGCGTCCTAACCGCACAGTGCCCGAAAGGGGGCCAGCTCTCCACCGAGATGTAAGTGAACAAGAGTACTTTTGGTAAATATATCCTGCTTTATCTCCGAGGACAATAACCGAGACATATGTCTTGCAGTCTGGATCGTAGCCCGTCTCGATAGAGTTCGTCTTCGGGGGATCTTCTTCCGGAGATGATGCAGAGTGAAATGTCTCCCCCTGTCTCCCCGCCTCCTAGGGCGGACGACCGTGAGGTGTCATCGCGGAGGATTTCTCCCGATCCACCAAGGCCAGAAGGTAACCCTTCGGCCACCTGAAGTCCGGAGTATTTGGCTCCTAAGGAGAGCAACAGAAAGAGTCTGGGATTGTCCGGTGCACAACCGGACACACTGATGGGTCTTTTGGAGCAAGCGGCTATCTCAGAGGAGCATCGTACTTTAATGGGTACGGAAGTTGAGAGGATTTCATCCGCCAAAAGTGGGTTGCATGAGGCTTTTACGAGCCTGCTAAGATGCTTTGAGGTACACAAAGTAATATAAAATTTTTGATGGTACCGCACACACTAGGTGTGCTCTATACAGATAGTAGCCCTTGAGACTCTGGTTGCTGTCTAGAGGCGGCAAACAGAGGATCATAGTCCCAGGTAATGATCGCGCTGCTTTCATGTGCATGTGGCTGATGGTCCGGTGGCTGGCCGGACTGCTGAGTTTGCCGAGCTGAGCCTGCAACTTGACGCGGTAGATGCCGACATTGCGCTTGTGAACAAGTGGCTTGACGAGGCACATGGTATGTATTTTTGGGTGGTCAACAAATATTAAGAGGAGCATGATGCTAGTATCTATAATATGATGTGACTGTAGATGGAGCTGCGGCCGTGGAGACCCTTCGGGCGGAACTTGTGTAACACCCACGATGCGGCTATATCTCCCACGTGTCGGAGCACGACTTAGAGGCATAACCGCATTGTAGGCATGTCGCAAGAGTGGTAATCTTTACACGTACTGAATAAGAAAGAGATAAGGAGTTGGCTTACAATCGCCACTTCACACAATACATAAATAAAGCATTACATCATCCAGAATACAATCAAGGTCCAACTACGGGACCAAACATAAAGAAAGCCCACCCCTAGTGCTGGATCCCCGATCGCGCCAACAGGGCTCCACTACTGATCAACTGGAAACGAAACAACACAACGAACACGAACTTCAACGAGCTCCTCCTTGAGCTCGATTGCGTCACCTGCACAGTTATCATCGGCACCTACAACTGTTTGAAGTAATCTGTGAGTCACGGGGACTCAGCAATCTCACACCCTCACGATCAAGGCTATTTAAGCTTATGGGTAGGAAAGGGTAGTGAGGTGGAACTGCAGCAAGCACTAGCATATATGGTGGCTAACTTACACAAATGAGAGCGAGAAGAGAAGCAAAGCATGGTCGTGAACTAGAAGGGATCAAGAAGTGATCCTCAAACAACTTACGTTCAAGCATAACACAAGAACCGTGTTCACTTCCCAGACTCCGCTGGAAAGAGACCATCACGGCTACACACGCGGTTGATGCATTTTAATTAAGTTAGGTGCCAAGTTCTCGACAACTGGACATTAACAAATTCCCATCTGCCCACGCGGGCACGTCTTTGGAAAGTTCAAAACCCTGCAGGGGTGTCCCAACTTACCCCATCACAAGATCTCATGGTCAACGAAGGATATTCCTTCTCCCAGGATGACCCGATCAGACTCGGAATCCCGGTTACAAGACATTTTGACAATGGTAAAACAAGACCAGCAAAGCCGCCCGAATGTGCCGACAAATCCCGATATGAGCTGCACATATCTCGTTCTCAGGGCACACCGGATGAGCAAGACGTCGGGTTGGCATAGACCCTGGTTGCCCAGGGGCGCCTCGCTCAGGTCGGACCAACACTTAGAGAAGCACTGGCCGGGGGGGTGTTAAAATAAAGATGACCCTCGGGCTCATGAAAACCCAAGGGAAGGTGATAGGTTGTTAGTGCAAATGTAAAACCAGGGTTGGGCCTTGCTGGAGGAGTTCTATTGAAGGCGAAATATCATGGGGTTCCGATTATAACCCAACCGTGTAAGGAACACAAAATCAAGGAACATAACACCGTTATGACGGAAACTAGGGCGGCAAGAGTGGAACAAAACACCAGGCATAAGGCCGAGCCTTCCACCCGTTACCAAGTGTATAGATGCATTAATTAAAATAAGAGATATTGTGATATCCCAACATATCCATGTTCCAACATGGAACAAACTCCATCTTCACCTGCAACTAGCAATGCTCTAAGGGGGGCTGAGTAAAGTGGTAACATAGTCAAACAACAGTTAACTAGGACAAGGTGGGTTAGAGGTTTGACATGGCAATATGGGAGGCACGATATAGCAAGTGGTAGGTATCGCAGCATAGCAAAAGAGCGAGCAACTAGCAAGCAAAGATAGAAGTGATTTCGAGGGTATGGTCATCTTGCCCGACATCCCGCAAGGAAGAAGAACGAGTCCATGAAGAAGACAAAGGCGACATTATCGGAACCAACCCGAAGAAGCAACACCGGAAAGAACCAAACAATCATGGTAAACACCCACCACATGAACATGGCATGATGCACAATCAAGTATGATGCATGTCCAGCTTAATGAAGCATGGCATGGCAAAAGTGCACAAGCAATCCTACAAATTAAGTGGAGCTCAATATGCAACTCCGTTGCATATTGACGAAACACCACGACAAGTTATTTAGTTCGATCTCGTTTATGTACCCAACAGTATTAAATGTTGATTAACATGGCAAGGGGTGAAGCCAAGTAAAACTAACTATCTAGGCAAGTTTAAATGAGGCCGGAACAACAAGCAACAAGTCTGGAAAATCCTCATATGCATTTAGCAAATTAATGCAAACAACAATTTAAACACTCTTGATGTTGTTATCATGATGCGGATGACATTTGCAAGTTTTATGCAATTTTTATTAATAGTTGACATGATAAGATATGAGGCATTTGTCCTCGTGGTGGAAACGAAAGGGGTGCCACGGCAACGAATCCGAAAATGATGCCACAGCAACATTCCAGTTCTGGTAACTCGATTGAGATGCCAGTGCAAAAGAGAGTGTGACGGGAGCATGTCATGCAAGGATGGTGGGGTGATCCCGGTAACCGGGTGTCCCCTGAGACGACGGTATGGCAACGGGGAACATGCAAGAAACATGTCGGGCATGGTGCCAATGCGAGCATTTCATACAACACACATGCATTCGTTCACAGGCGTCGTCTCGGTGGTTATACCTTCGAAGGGTGCGGTTTGAGGCGGATCGAGTGCGTCAAGGGAAGTAGTCGTTCATGTGTCATCAAGGGAAGTAGTGGTTCATGTCCGTAGATGTTCGGGGTCATGACACAGAACTTGACGTCCACGGGGACTTCAGTGATGGTCGTTGAGGGAGTCCTGGATTAGGGGGTCTCCGGACAGCCGGACAATCTCCATTGGCCAGACTGTTAGACTATGAAGATACAAGATTGAAGACTTCGTCTCATGTCTGGATGGACTCTACTTGGCGTGGAAGGCAAGCTAGGAAATACGTATATGGATATCTCCTCCTTTGTAACCGACCTTGTGTAACCCTAACCCTCTCCGGTGTCTATATAAACCGAAGGGTTTTAGTCCGTAGGACAACAACAATTATACCATAGGCTAGCTTCTAGGGTTTAGCCTCTCTAATCTCGTGGTAGATCTACTCTTGTACTACCCATATCATCAATATTAATCAAGGAGGATGTAGGGTTTTACCTCCATCAAGAGGGCCCGAACCTGGGTAAAACTTCGTGTCCCCTGCCTCCTGTTACCATCCGGTCTAGACGCACAGTTCGGGACCCCCTACACGAGATCCGCCGGTTTTAACACCAACATTGGTGCTTTCATTGAGAGTTCCTCTGTGTCGTCGCCGTTAGGCTTGATGGCTCCTACTATCATCAATGGCAATGCGGTCCAGGGTGAGACTTTTCTCCCCGGACAGATCTTCGTATTCGGTGGCTTTGCACTGCGGGCTAATTCGCTTGGCCATCTGGAGCAGATTGAAAGCTATGCCCCTGGCCATCAGGTCAGATTTGGAAGTTTGAACTACACGGCCAACTTGATCTTCGACGGATTCGAGCCATAGCCGGGCGCGCCGCACTGTCGCGATGGGTATGACCTAGCTCTAACGCCAAACAGTACCCCAGAGGCCGCGCCCGCATCAGCTCCGACCCTTAGCTCGGAGCCAACTGCGCCAATCGAGGACGGGTTGTTAGAAACCGCCTCAGGGGCTGCAGTCTCAACGGTGATCAAGCCAAACACCAGTATAATCCTCCACGTAGCCCGTGACTCCAAGGTGCCGGACTCTCTTTCTGACTCCGAACCGCCCGCGCCCCTGCCAATCGAATCCGATTGGGCGCCGATCATGGAATTCACCGCCGCGGATATCTTTCAGCACTCGCCATTCGGTGACATTCTGAATTCACTAAGATCTCTCTCTTTGTCAGGAGAGCCCTGGCCGGATTATGGCCAACGGGATTGGGATGCAGACGACGAAGAAATTCGACGCCCACCCACCACCCACTTCGTAGCCACTGTCGATGATTTAACTGACATGCTCGACTTCGACTCCGAAGACATCGACGGTATGGACGATGATGTCGGAGACAAACATGAACCAGCACCTATAAGGCACTGGAAAGCCACCTCATCATATGACATATACATGGTGGATACACCCAACGAAGGCAATGGTGACGAGATAGCAGAGGATGACCCCTCCAAGAAGCAACCCAAGCGCTGACGTCAGCGGTGCCGCTCTAAGTCCCGCCAAAGCAAAAGTGGTGATACCGGCACAGGAGATAATAATACTCTGGATAGTGCCGAAGACAACAACAATCCCCTCCAGCAAGATTTAGAGCAGGAGGATGAAGGAGCCAGCTCTCCTGAGAGAGTGATAGATGGAGAGGAGGAGGATGACAATTACATCCCCACCTCCGAAGACGAGGCAAGCCTCGGCGACGATGAATTCGCCGTCCCAGAGGATCCCATCGAACAAGAGTGCTTCAAGCGCCGGCTTATGGCCACGGCAAATAGCCTGAAGAAAAAGCAGCAGAAGCTTCAAGCTGATCAAGATCTGCTAGCTGACAAATGGACTGAAGTCCTCGCGGCCGAGGAATATAAACTCGAGCGCCCCTCCAAGAGTTACCCAAGGCGCAGGTTACTACCACGACTGGAGGAAGAAGCGTATGATACGGCAGATCGGCCACCTCATGGCCGCGATAGAGAGCCATTCCAGCCAAAAGCTCAGCCCCCACCCCAACGCCATTCAAATAAAAAGGCATGGGGAGATACGCCAGACCTGCAAAACATATTGGAGGACAAGGCAAAGCATTCAAGATCGATCTATGGATCACGAGGGCGCACCACTCAGTGAGACGACAAACGTCACACCAGATATAGTAAAAGCAAATCCGGCCGGGCCGAACACAGCGGGCAAGACCCATTCGAGCTGCGTCGAGATATAACCCAATACAGAGGCGCCGCACACCCCTTATGCTTTACAGACGAAGTAATGGAACGTCAATTCCCAGAAGCTTTCAAACCTGTAAACATTGAATCATACGATGGCACAACAGATCCTGCAGTATCTCCCACGTGTCGAAGCACGACTTAGAGGCATAACCGCATTGAAAGCAATGTCACAAGTGAGGTAATCTTCACACAACCCATGTAATACATAAGGGAAAGAGATGCATAGTTGGCTTACAATCGCCACTTCACACAAATACATGAATAAAGCATTACATCATCCAAGTACAATCAAGGTCCGACTACGGAACCAAAATAAAAGAAGAACCCCAAATGCGACAAAGGTCCCCGATCGACCCCAACTGGGCTCCACTACTGATCAACTAGAACGAAACAACACAAAGGACAAGATCTTCATCGAGCTCCTCCTTGAGCTTGGTTGCGTCACCTGCACGGACTCATCGGCACCTGCAAACTGGTTTTGGAAGTATCTGTGAGCCACAGGGACTCAGCAATCTCAACCCTTGCGATCAAGACTATTTAAGCTTATGGGTAAGGTAAAAAGTATGAGGTGGAGCTACAGCAAGCGACTAGCATATATGGTGGCTAACATACGCAAATGAGAGCGAGAAGAGAAGGCAAAGCACGGTCGGTAAAAGTATGATCAAGAAGTGATCCTAAAACAACCTACGTCAAGCATAACTCCAACACCGTGTTCACTTCCCGGACTCCGCCGGAAAGAGACCATCACGGTAACACACGCTGTTGATTCATTTTAATTAAGGTCAACTTCAGGTTTTCTACAACCGGACGTTAACAAATTCCCATCTGCCCATAACCGCGGGCTTGGCTTTCGAAAGTTCAAATCCCTGCAGGGGTGTCCCAATTTAGCCCATGACAAGCTCTCACGGTCAACGAAGGAATAGACCTCCTCCCGAGACATTCCGATCAGGCTCGGTATCCCGGTTCTTCAATACATCCTCGATAATGGCAAAACAAATCTAGCAAAGCCGCCCGATGCGATGACATCCTGATGGGAGCTGCACATATCTCGTTCTCAGGGCAACACCGGATAGGTCAAGCTACGAGTAAAACCAGCCCTCAAGTTTCCCCGAGGTGGCCCCGCAGGCTGCCCATTTCGGACCAACACTTAGACAAGCACTGGCCCGAGGGGGGAGTTAAAATAAAGATGACCCTCGGGATGTGCGACTCCCAAGGGAAAAAGGCTAGGTGGTGAATGGTAAAACCAAGGTTGGGCCTTGCTGGAGGAGTTTTATTCAAAGCGAACTGTCAAGGGGCTCCCATTATAACCCAACCGCGTAAGGAACACAAAATCTGGGAACATAACACCGATATGACGGAAACTAGGGCGGCAAGAGTGGAACAAAACACCAGGCATAAGGCTGAACCTTCCACCCTTTACCAAGTATATAGATGCATTAATTAAATAAGATATAATGTGATATCCCAACAAGTAAACATGTTCCAACAAGGAACAACATCTCCATGTTCCAAACAAGGAACAAACTTCAATCTTCACCTGCAACTAACAACGCTATAAGAGGGGCTGAGCAAAGCGGTAACATAGCCAAACAACGGTTTGCTAGGACAAGGTGGGTTAGAGGCTTGGTTCAACAATATAGGAGGCATGATAAGCAAGTGGTAGGTATCGCAGCATAGGCATAGCAAAAGAGCGAGCAACTAAGCAAAGCAAAGATAGTAGTGATTTCGAGGGTATGATCATCTTGCCTGAGATCCCGCAAGGAAGAAGAACAAGTCCATGAACAAGACAAACAGACGTAGACGAACGGGTCCTCACAAACGCGACGTTACCGGAACCAACCCGAAGAAGCAAACACCGTAAAAGAAGCACACAACATAGTAAACAACCAACACATGAACATGGTACGATATGCGGGATGCGGTATGCGATGCATATGCATGATTTGCAAAGGAACGAATGAACATGGACTCAAATTGGAAATCCAAGTGTGCCACTTGAAAGATGAGATGAAATCACTTGAAAATGATATAAAGAACGCCGGAATCGGAGCTACGGTTTGGAATGGCAAGCGATTCAAATATGACCATGTTTTGCGATTTACAACAAGTAGCCATCTAAATGCAACAAGATGAACATGCTACAGCACCCAAACATGACAACAAAATACATGGCAGGGATGCATTCATGATGCTTAACAAAAGATGAACACTGAGCTACGACCAATTCATCCATTAACAGGTTGGAACAAGCATGGCAAAAATGCATATGGCAAACAGATTGTCTGGAATTTCAGATCAGGTAGCACTCTCTGGAGCAACCAAACTACACGCTACCGGACCTGAACATGGCAAAATAAAGCATGGAATTGAGCTATTCAAAGAGCTTAACAAAAGACCCTTAGTGAACTTGAGCCAAAAGGGATCAGAAAATACAATTGCAAGCATGTGAACATGGCAAAAACATAATCAGATCACAGACTTGGTGAAAACTGGAGCATGCTGAAAACAGATTTCAAGTAGGCATGTTTACGAGCTCGATGCACTCACTACGGGGCAAGTCATGACCAACTAAGCATACATCCATCAATAATACACAAAATGCAACCTAGAAATGGCAAGAACAATAGCATAGCATGCACGGATCAACTACAACATCCTCGGCAAAATTGCTAACAAGTAAACAATCTGCCCAGATTCACGAAATAGCAAAAGTAGAGCTCGATTGACTCAAGCTAGGGTGCTCCATAATTGCAAACAAAGACATGGATGGATAGAGCACTACAAGATTAACAAAACATCCTTACTGATCATCCTCAAAAGAGGCACGGATCACTAGGAAACAACATGAACATATGGCATAATGAGATAAACAGCTCAAGGACTTGGTGGAAATGCTAAGTCCCTGAAATCAGCATTACCAAGTGCCTCACTTTGCAAGCTCGTGCTAGTCACCACACACATCCCAAAAATACATGGGTTGCACCTCTGGAAAGATGGCAAAACCCTTAGCAAAACATATGTAGAGCGCATGGGCATATCATGCACACAATAATCATGGCAAAAATGACAAATATCTACATGGAGTGTCAGATCTGACCATTATCTCAAGTAGCACTCTTCTAACAGCATTTCGAGCATTAAGATGAACTCAAATGAAAATGATGCATTGAGATGAAATGATGTACTCTCTGAGACGAACATTTTTATATGCTATATGCATGAATCGGAGCTACAGATGCAAAGTTACGATGCGATGAACATGTGCATATGAATCTGGGAATTTCGGGGACTTAGCGAAAAAAACAGGACTGGAAGGTGAGCGTTGGATAACTATTCATTGCACGGGCGGGGAATAGGAGGGGCTCACCCATGGGCTTC